>NC_037677.1:126065526-126178026 GCF_003255815.1 Theropithecus gelada | reverse complement strand
TGCCATTGCACTCCAACCTGGGTGACAGAGCTCGGCTCCATCTCAAAAAATAAATAAAAAAAAATAAAAAAAGGTGGGCTTTCAGGCTTGATTTAGTATATGAACACTGCTGATCCTCAAGTCTAAAAGCAAAAAGGAGCATGGGAGAATTTCTACGTAAAGAAAACCCTGACTTGAGCTTAGTGCATTCATTCATTCATTTCAGGTTCATTATTTGGACGCCTACTCCCTGCCCATTCTTCTGCCTGGACTGGGAACAAAGTGGACAAAACAGACCCAAGCTCTGCCTCCACAGGACCTGCCACACAGTGAAGAGACGTGCAAAAAGTAAGACCCACACAAATGAAATAATTCCAGGCTGTCGTGAGCCCTACAGACGCAGGCAAGAGGCTGGAGGATAAGAAGGGCTCCATCCACTAACCACAGTCCAGGAGCACTGAGCAAGGCCAGTAACAGTTATAGCTTTATTTTTTTTCTAATTTAATCCTCACGACCATGCTATCTGGGAGGTTTTATTTCCCTTCTGATGAAGAGTTAAGGATGAATGTCTGTCTGAAAGTGAAGCAGGAACTGAGGCCTCTGTGTGAGCTCCCCAGGCTCGGCCCTTCCATGGGCTGTCACCAGGCCTCGGGGGGAACCCAAGCATTCTGGATGGGCTCATGGGACCCTCTGCAGTGAGACCCCTTCAGCTGAGTCCTCTCGCCCTTGTCCCCAACTAGTTTCCTTCCAGCCTCTTGCTGTGTGCTCTTGAATTTCACATCTTCAGGCTGCCTGGTCCCAACACCAGCCTAGGGCAGCCTCCCTGCCATGAGGCCACCCAGCACCCTGGACTTCATTTTCCAGCACACATCACAGTGTATTGCCATTGTCACTTTTTAAATTGTGTGGCCTCACTGCTCAGTTTACTCAACTCACTCACCAAGCATCTAGGATTTGCTAGAGAGTTACAGGGGCTGGGTGTACCGGAAGCAAGACAGACCTGGCTCCCCTAAAGCACTGCTCTGGGAGAGGGGAGCAATGGAATAGATCATAACCCCCTAAAATGAATGCATGAGTAATATAATGATGTCTGCTAGGAAGAACACTCAACAGTGTGATGGGCTAGATGGTGGCTGGCTGGGCAGGTCTCTCTGTAGAGAGGCTGGGCTGGGCATACAGTAGGCATCTGCAGATATCTGCATCATCAAAGTATTAAAGAGTGAAACCAAGAGCTCAAGCTACTTAAAATGCTGATGGGAAGAACAGGTAGTTTGGGAAAGAGATGAAAAAACCTCAAGTCAGGTTACCACCATATCCATGAAAGGTCAAGATTTGGGTTTCAGAACTCTGTCGAATTTCTCAAAAGTCAATGTAAAAAGCATAGCTTTGATGCTTCAATTTGTAGCATGCCACAAAATCCACGTTGGTTAAGACCAAAGAGAGGACTGCTGTAAACACAGGCTCAAAGATGCACCATGAAGAGGTGGTTAACAGACTAATGTGAACATTGAAGAAATCGTTTCTGGGTGAATGGAAGAAATCAGTGTGCTGGTGCCCTTTCCACCAGCACAGTCACAGGCTTGAGAGTCCCTGTCGCTGAGCATGTGTGGGTCCCTGTCCCGCCCCGCTGGAAAGAGCCTAAAGAAGGTGGAGCTCGGCTCTCAGGCCCAGGCTCTGCTACTGTCCACGTCTTCTGAGCAAGCCTCTGTGCCCTGGCCCAGCTCAAACGGGCGCTCTGCCTTTGAACCTCCTCCCTGGATTTGTCAGCCCCCAGGGAGTTCCTGGCACATCAAGATCAGGAAACTCAAAACCACTGCAACTCAAAGTTACATTTCTTTTCATGTTTTAAACATCTGACTTCTCCAAACTGCTTATTCCAGTTTTTCTCCTTGAATCAAACTTTCTATTCTCTTACAGATCTCTAATCCCCTATCTCCCAGCCCTCCTCCTACCCCACAGCCCCACCTGCCATGGGGGACGCTTAACCTCAGGGTACTTGTCAGTTGGCCACAGCATGGGCCCAAGGATGAAGGTGAAGGGGGAAGCGCATGAGACAAAAACATGACAGAGGCATTTGGTTTCCTAACAGGTTTCACTCAGCTACAAAACTCCCTTTTCCATCCATAAGTCATCACTAACAATGGAGCTGCAGCTACACATTTGCTCGTCCAGCCTTCTCTACACAGGAGGTGCACCACCTATGCTTCCTGATGCTCTTTTATTACTTTTTCTTTTTATTTTCTTAAGAGACAGGGTCTCACTCTGCAGCCCAGGCTGGAGTGCCTTGGTGGGATCATGGCTCACTGCAGCCTTGAACTTCTGGGCTCAAGTGGTCTTCCGGCCTTAGCCTCCCAAGTAGCTGTGACTACAGATGTGAGCCACAATACCTGGCCTCTTTGATTACTTTTAGGAGTTACTGGTCTATCCTGAACCAGGCCAGGAGCATACACCTGCAGAATGCTTAGAAAACGCGGAAGCATTTTTGGCTGCCACAGGGACTAAGAGATGCTAATAGCATTTAGTGAGCAGGACAGTCAGTTCAAAGACTTGTGTAATGCAATTGCAAAGGGTGTCCCCCTCCACACACACCCGATGCCAGGCATGGTGACTCACACAGGGTCACACCAGGGTAGTTAAAAATTAGTCACAATCCCACCTTCAGAGATAATCACTATTTTGAAAAGCATATTCCTTTGTCTATTGTTCTTAATGCTCTAGTTTTTTTTTTTTTTTTGGAAAAATTCATGTGGAATGTTTCCAGGAAGGATTCTCCTTGGTTACAAAGATTCCTGGGAACATCATTTTCAAAACATGCAGAATATTCCCAAATGCAGATAAACCTGGATTTATTTAAAAGCTCTCCCACTGTTTCTGGGGCAATGGGACTGTCCACTTCCACATTTCATAATTATGAAGTTCATAGGGATAAGCCATTTATGCCCCCACGCACGCCCGCCCGCCCACACGTGGGGCTGTGTGAGGAACCTCGTGCAGGGAGTGAGGAGGCGCTTTTCAGTGCACAGCTCTGCACTGTGGGAAGTGCCCACTGAGCGGAGGGGATGGCGGGTCTCACCGTGAGCGGGTTCTGTTGCTGTCCAACAGGGGTTCTCTGTGTCTGTTGAAGGTACTGTTCTTCAAAAGTGGCCCTACTAGAATTATAAGCGGAGAGCCTAGGAGAAAATAAGCCTTCATTTGTCTTGCAAATTAAACTCTATTAACCCCAGAGGCTGCTCCTTGAACATGCGTTTAATATTAGCTATGCCGCATACATTATGTGGATTTCAAGTTTTCAGCATTACATTAGATACAAAATATTTTAAAATTCTAGGATGTTTCTTCAACCAACCAAAAGAATTCTAACATTCCAATATGCAGGGAATTTTGGAGGAAGACTATGTTAGTTAATTCTGAGTACGTATGACACAGGCTATAACTGTCATAACATAGACTATAATTGTCAACCGAGTATCAAAAAATCAAAAATAATTCCAGTGAGTCACTTTGTCTCCTTGATATTTTCCCCAAGATATAGCATGCACAAAGGTGAAAACTACCTTAATTTGAAAAATGTAAAGCTTCTATCTTGTGAAATATGAACTAAAAGAAACTGTGAAATCCAGATTTTAATGATCACTCTTGAAGGAATTATATGATCAGTTACTTTATCATTCTCTAGTGATGGGTTGTCAAAAATAATTTTGGAAAACTTGTACAACTGGAACTTTTCCATATAAATTTCAGAATGGCTTATCAGTTTCTAGGAAAAGTCCTGCTGTGATTTTGACTGGGATCATGTTAAATTCATCAATTTGGGGAGGATGTACACCTTAACAATATTGAGTCTTCCAATCTAAGAACACAGTATCTCTCTCCATTTCTTTAGATGTTATTTTATTTCTTTCATTAAGGTTTTGTAGTTTTCAGTATATCTTGCAAATATCATTGGACATAAACTATTGCACATTTTTGTCTATTATAAATGGAACTATATTTAAAATTTTAGTATCCAATATTCATTTGCTAGTATGTTAGAAAGGCAATTGCTTTTTGTACGTTGAGTAGTTTTGTAGGTTTTTGGGAATTTTCTATATAGACAATCATGCCTTCTATAAATAAAGTTTTATTTCTTCTTTTTCCAAAATCATTTTTGCCCTTGATGTACTGGACTGGCTAGGACCTTCCACTGAAAAGGGGTAGGAAGAGTGGACAGACATCTTTATCTTATTTCTGATTTTAGAAGGAAAGCATTCAATCTTTTATCATTAGCTATTATGTCAGCAATAAGTATTTGATAGATTCCTTTTTACCAAATCAGGAAATTTCTTTGAGATTAGCACTGCTTTATCTTCATTTTTCCTATTGATACAGTAAACTGATTGATTGTGAAATACTGGACAGTCTTACAATCATAAGATAAACTCAACTTGGTCATGTTCCATCATCCTTTATATATTTTCTGGTTTCAAGTTAATATTCCTGAGGACTTTTGCATTTTACGTACATAAGGAATATTGGTGTGTAATTTTCTTCTAATCCCTTTATTTGGTTGTAGTATCAAGGTAATGCTGCCATCATAAAGCACTGGAAAGTGTCTCCTCCTCGTGTATTTTCTGGAAGAGTTTTCTAGAACAGACATTATTTTTTCCATAAATGTTTTGCAGAATTCCCCAATGAAGACAACTAGGTCTGAAATTTTCATTATCGAAAGACTTAAATTATAAATTCAATTATTATGATAGATATAAGACTATTTCTTCTTGAATGAGCTTGGTAGTCTGTGCCTTTCAAAAAATTATTCAGGCCGGGCACAGTGGCTCACGCCTGTAATCCCAGCACTTTGGGTGGCCGAGGCGGGTGGATCATGAGGCCAGGAGTTTCAGAACAGCCTGGTCGATATGGTGAAACCCCATCTCTACTAAAAATACAAAAATTAGTCGGGCGTGGTGGTGCGCACTTGTAGTCCCAGCTACTCAGGAGGCTGAGGCAGAAGAATTGCTTGAACCTGGGAGGAGAAGGATGCAGTGAGCCAAGATCGTGCCACTGCACTCCAGCCTGGGAGAAACAGCAAGATTCTGTCTCAGAAAAAAAAAAAAAGTTATTCATTTATCCAAGCAGTCAAACACATAAGCAGCAAAACTGTCCTGCTACGCACTTATTTTATTTTATTTTTCTCAGTGTCAGTATGTTTTGTAGCAACGGCCCCTCTCATCATAACATTGTTAATATATGACTTCACTCTCCTTTTTTTTTTTTTTTTTTTTTTGGTCAGCCTGGCCACCGATTTATCAGTTTAATGTTTTTCCAAAGAACCAGTTCTTTGACTCACTGATATTTTCCACTGTTTTTCTGTTTTCCATGTTATTCATCTTTGTTTTTATCTTTATTATCTCCTTCCTTCTGTTTGTCTTGGGTTTGACTTGCTCTTATTTTTCTGGTTTCTTAAAGCAGCAGCTTAGATCACTGTTGTGAGACCTTTTCCTATCATAAAAACTTAATGTTATAAATTTCCCTCAAAGCACACTTTTAGCTGCAACCTGCAGCTTTTGATAGGCTGTGCTTCATGTTCACGTAATTCAAAATACTTTCTAAGTTTCCCTGTGGCTTCTTTGAATGACGGGTTATTAAGAACTTTCAACTATTCTGGATTTTCCACATCTTGGCCTTTGTTCAGTGTATTCCAGAAATGTTAATTACATCAAGTTAGTAGATAATGCTGTTCAAATTGTCTGTATCCTTACTGATTTTAGGATTTGTTGACCAGTAAGAAATGGTGAAATCTTCATTTATCATTGTGGACTTACCTATTTCTCCTGTTTTTGCTTCATGTATTTTGGAATTCTATTGTCAGGTACGTAGTCATTTAAGACCGTTACGCCTTTTTGGTGAACTGAATATTTTATTGCTATGTAACATCTCTCTTTATCCCTAGTAACTTTTTTCGTAGAATATACATCATCTAATGCTAATATAGCCATTTCAGATATCTTACCTTTAATCATTTTTTTCTCTTAAACAACCAATTCATGGGTTTTTTAAAGATCTTTGTTGTATTTTTTCCATTAATTTCCACTTATCTTTTCTTTTGCTTTTTAAAAGGTTTATTCTGTTCATTTTCTAACTTCTTAAAATGTATACTTCCATGGCTATATATTCTCAAGAACACAAATTATTTTTATTTTGTCATTTAAGTTTTATATACTCTGTTAACCTATTTTACTTGTTTTGTTATTTTGTAGTCACCTTTTCTGTCTCTAACAAGGCTGTTAGTCTTAGAATCTATTTTACATGTCATTATAGCTATGCCAGTTTTCTTTGGGTATTTCCCTGACATGCTTCTTTCCATCCATTTACCCTCAAAGTTTGAAAGTCCTTATATTTTGGATAACCTTTGAGAGGCGTACATTTGGATTTTATTTTATATTCCATTTTTCCGTCTTTTTCTTACTGATGAGTTTAGTTCATTTACATTTATTGTAATTGTTAAGGTGTAACTTTCGAGGCCTTGTGAGAATAGTCTTGCCAAGCCCTCATATTTTAAGGTTTTAGCTGCATATAAAACTCTAAGTTATTTTCCTTTAATACGCTAGAAACACTCCTCCATTTTCTTCTTACATTCAATATTGCTGTTGACAAATCAGAAGCAAATACGACCACAGGTTCTTTATATGTGTTCTTTGTTCTTGCTAATGTTTTAGATTTTTCTCCCTCTATTGTTAAATTTCACTGTGCTCTTCTCGAGAGATGTCAGGTTTTTTTTCTTTTTTTTTGCCTCTTTGGTTCTCTCTTGGACTTCTTATTCTTAAATCTTTCACATGTTCTTAATTCAAGGAAATTTATATCCATTATTTCTTCAAGTATTCCTTCCTGGAGGGAGGGAATGTGAGATGGGAGACATCCATCTGTTTTTTCAACCATTTTTCTTTAGTTCTCATGGGACTCATAGAAGATAAGTAGCCCACCTCTCCACTTCAGGAAAGCTGTATAACCACTGGGTTGAGTTCTAAACCATTACAGATTGGTGTGTCCAGGAAATTTAGATGAAGTTAAGTGAAACATGTCACATGTTTTCTTTTGAAGTACGTAAAGCAGGAGTCCTGAGCATATGATCCCCTTCAGCGTGAGCCAGCACCTGCCAACTGGGAAAATGTGCATCTACCTAGAATTTCAGCCTGAGACCAGAGTGAGCACTACAGGAGGCACTCACTCTCCTGCGAGTGCAAGGCTGGCATTTGCTGAATGAATTTGCTCAGGCTGCCATAACAAAATACCATAGACTGGGTGGTTTACAAGAACAGACATTTATTTTCTCACAGCTCTGGATGCTGCAAGTCTAGGTTCAAGATGTTGGCAGGGTTGATTTTCTCCGATGCCTCTCTTCTTGGCTTGTAGATGGCTACCCCTTGCAGCCGTTTCACATGGTCATCTCTGTGCACAGAGGCCTATGGTATGTCTGTGCCCTAATCTCCTCTTCTTATGAGGACACTAGTCAGGCTGAATTAGAGCCTATTCTAACAACCCCAATTTAACTTTAAGTACCTGCATAAAGGCCCCATTTCCAAATACAGTCACGCTCTGATGTACTGAGGGCTAGGGCTCCAACATGTGAATTTGGAGAACACAAGTCACTTGCACAAATCTGAGAGTGACAGCCTCCTTCGATCTTGCCCCCTAGGCAGATCTCTTACCTCATCTACTCTCAGCCCTCCTAAAATCGTAATGAAAATGTATTTTCAAGTGGTTCATTCTGCCAGAAATTAAAAAAAGAAATCAGCCTGTGTTGAGCACCTACATACATCCTGAAGCATGGTCCCAAGTCGTCTCCATTACTCTAGATGTAGGAATTCTGACAAGGAGAAAGAGCCCCATTGCAAACGATGGCCTTGGCTTTGAGGAAGGCCCTGGAGTCAGAGGACAGGGCGGACCCACCTGCACTTACACCAGGCTCCTAAGACACATCCTTTTTCCATTTACAGCAGTTTTCTGTTCAAGGGGCACTAGTTCTCCCTGGGAATGACAAAAACACTCTTGAAGGCACTCATTAAGAGGTGTGAACTCCACTTACACCCAATGGAGCTTTTCAGATACACATTATGTTACTTGTCACACCACACTAATTAGCGACAAAAGGTGCTTCTGCCTAAACAGGTCATTGAAAATGTAAAATATGTGAGAAACAAAAACACTTTTATTCAAGAGAAGCAACCCTTGGAAAATCCAACAGGTTTATAAAGGCTCTGACTTAAGACAACTCGAGTGTGGCTGCTCTTGTCAATTTAAACTTGGCTCTATAATTAGAAAGCACAACTTTCAATGTTCATTTAATGAGTTTAAAATCTAAAGATAACTTGAAAATCATTAATTATAGACTATTTTTCAATTGTGTAATTCTGATTTACTCAAAATATTATATAATTTAGGTTCACATACTTTTTAAAACATTTTCTCATAAATGTAAATATGAAAATGGCCTCATTAAAGAAAAAATAATATAATTTCAAAAAGAACTTTCATTATGGGGGAAAATGGGTATCCATAAAACAATCTATAGAACGTACAGGAAATCAACGGTGGAATGCTGAAAGCTTTTCCTCTAAATTTAGTAACAAGACAAGAATGTCCATTATCACGACTTCTATTCAAAACCATATTATAGGCCTAGCCTGAGAGCCAAGACAAAGAAATAAAAAGTAAAAGTGAAACAGTGAGTGTCAGCATTAAGGCCTTCTTTCAATGACAGTTGCTTAGAGGTATAAGTCACCCCAAACTGGGCTATCTATAAGCATCATTGCAAAGATCCCTTTTCAATGATGCAAACAAGAATCTCTTCAGAGCCAACATTTATTGAGTGCTTACTGAATACTAACCTCTGTGCTGGTTATACATCAATGTGTTCCATTCTTACAGCGGTCCTGAAGGGGTGTCTACCCACTTCTACAGGAATGGTTCAGAGATGACAATCTAGACCAAGGTCACTATCTGTGGCTGGACACAGGCGAGAAAACACCAGGCACTTTGGGGGTTTCTCCATCACAAAAATTTGTAACCAGAGCAAAGTGTTGTGAAGATGAATGCTGTACTTCATACATGTATTTCTGAGTAAGAACCTTATAAATCTTAACTAATTCGAGAAAAAAGAAAGAAGATAACTCAGAAAACCACATTCTATCTTTTTTCAGTTCAAACATATTGGCCGAGAGTAAGCATATTTTAAACTAAAAATATGTAAATTTTCCAGTGCCTGTTTTTTGCCATGGAGAACACACATCTACTCTTGATATATATTCTGGAGTGATTACAGCAGGAGCTCCTTGCAGCTTGATTAGGAGAAGCTGTCTTATTCTTGTCTCTGACAGATGCAGGCCTGGTCTTCCGGTACCAGCCTGTCAAAGGGTCCTTAGTTTACAGTGTGAGGGTCCTTTGGAAGTAAGGTAATCACTAACCACTAGTGGCTCCCTGCCTCAAAAAGTGCTATCAATGATCAGAAAGTTTAGGGGAAGCAAGTTTCTTTTTAAAACTTCATGTAAATACTATAATAGCACAGCTTCAAATTATATACCTTACAATTATTTTCTACAAAACATCCCAGCACTTCTGTTTCCAGGCAAGATGGAATAAGTAACAGAGACAAGATTGACTCTCTCACCAAAAAGAACAAAAAAGAAAAAAATAAATAGAACAACACTTTTCAAGACACTGGAGAGAGACAGACACACATGAGTGACAGAAAACTAAGGAAGTAAAGGCTGCGACTGCCCTGAGAGTTCCTGGCACTGGAGGGGCATGCAGGAAGGGCCTGGCCAGCTCCCAAACTGAGGGGATGGAGCTGTGAGCCCGGAAACCAGGACAGGCAGAGTTTGCAGGACAGAACTGGAGAGACAGAGACACATCTCAGAAAGAGGAGTCCTGAGATCTGTGGCAGGCCACTCTCACATATTCATCAGAGTACTGATGGGCACCACCACGTCAGGAAACTCTCCCAGGCAGGAAAAGAGCCATCTGTGATGATGACAGGGCGGTAACTCCTGCTTTTGCAGGGCTGGGAGCATGACATTTCCCAACAGCCACACTGGAACACCTCCTATTCACAGACCATCCAGGGAGTAGCTGAGAAGGGGCTGGCCTCAGTACACTGCTCTGGTTCTACCTAATGAATCTTAAAAGCAAGACCCCAAAGAGTCAAACTATTCCCAAGTAATTTAACTGTATAACTGTGTCCCAGAACAAAGCTCAAGGGAATCTATCAGAATGCAGAAATAACCAGAACTTAACACGGTAAAATTCACAATACTGGACATGCAATCAAAGATTACCAGGCACGCAAAGAAGCAGGAAAATATGATCCATCATGAAGAAATATACCAGTCAACTGAAACAGACCTAAAACTAACTCAGACGTTAAGATTAGCAGACGAGGATGCAAAAAGTTAATGTAACTATATTCCAGACATTCAAAAAGTTAATTAGAATTATAGAATATATTTTTAAAAATATCCAAATAGAACTTTCAGAGTTAAAAACTAAAAAAACCTACAATGGAAAAATACATCAAATGAAAATAATAGATTAGACACTGCAAAAGAAAAGATTAGTGAACTTGAATATATTCCTACAGAAGCTACACAAAATGAGGAGAAAGGAAATCAAAAGGAAGGAAGAAAGGAAGAAAGCTTATCAGTGAGGGTTTTGAAAAACTTCAGGAAATTGTACACATCTGTAGTTGGAGTTTCTGAAAGGAAAAGGAAAAAATATATTTGAAGAAATAGCCAAAATATTTTCAAATTTGATGCAAACTACAAATGCACAGATACAAGATGGTCAGTGAAACTGAGTAAAAGACACATGAAGAACCGCACCAAGATGCATCACAATAAAATTGTTCAAAAAAAAAGATAAGGGGCCTTACAACCTACCAGAGGAAAAAATCACGTCACACAGAGGCACAAAAACATGAGGATAACAGCAGAATTCTTAATGGAAAAAACGCAAGAGGGCAGTGTAACAAAATCTGTAAAGTATTGGGGGAAAGAAAACACTGCCAATCTAGAATTCTACACCCAGTGAAAATATCTTTTAACAATCAAGAAGCAACAAAGACTTTTTGGGCACTAAAAAGCTGTAAGAAATCACCTGCAGTAGACTAGCACAATGAGAAAGAGTAAAGGAAACTGTCAGGCAGAAGAAAATGATGCCAGGTGGAAATGGATCTAAACAGAATGAAGAGTAATAAAGCTTTATTGGAACACGGCTGCATTAATTCATTTATATTTTGTCTATGATTGCTGTCACAAAACGGCAGAACAACTGAGACAGAGACTAATATATTTACTATCTGGTTCTTCACAGACAATGTTTACGAACCTTGTATTAAACAAATCTATTTTCATTTGAAATTATTTGTCCTTTTATATCTGCGTTTATGTTACTATCTTTATTTTTATACATATACACACAAGTTTATGCAAGCAAAGAGTGACTTCTAGAATGAGGCTCACCAAGTGTCAGCATTACTTATTTAGGGGCTATGAGATGAGAGGTAATTTGTTATTTCTTTTGTTTCTTGTATTGCTTAAATTTTAAAAATAGTAAAAGTCATTTTATAAAATGAAGTCACTAGTTTTAAAAAGTAATATAACTATACTATAAAAAATTTGAAATACAGACAAGAAAAAATAGGAAATTCCTTGATCTTCACCCCTAAAACAGCCACTACCATCATTTGAGAGTATTCACTTCAAGCTTTTTCTCACGTGGCACAGTTGTAACTCTTAATGTGCATACTCTTTACACTCCGCTTTTTCACTTAACGGAAGCATTTATCCCTGACTACACAGTCTCATAGGCATTAGATGTTGACTCGGTTTGGTGAGACCACGTGTCAGTATTATCTAAATGATCTCACTAGTGTTGGACGTCTAGGTTGGTTCCCTTTTCACCATGATAAGAGAAGCTGCAATGTAGATTTTTTTCTAGATTATACTTTTTCAAAGTGGGAGTACTAAGAAGGGTTTTAACATTTTTATGTCTATATGTATACCGTCACAAGACTGATAGCAACTAACTGTATCAGCAGCATCATAGAAAAACATCACCATTTCCGGCCATCCTTCGAAACACTGAATATTTTGTGTTTACATTTTTTCCTAATATAATGATGAAAAACAGCATTTTGTTTTAATTTACATAATTTTTTTCCAGAAAATATTTTAAGATACAAGAGATATGAAGCAGTTATTTTCAGATGATATATTTCAATGATACTTTACCCTTTACTTAACTCATTCCATCGTACCTAAGTATTCCTCTGCATGAGACATGGAATCAAACATCATTAAATGAGAATCTTCTGAACTTGGCTTTTAAAGACACCCAGTCACTCCCAGAATAAAGATGAGACTTTGAACCCACTGTGGTATGTGACTGGGTCCACAACCCTCTCTCTTTCCCCCAAACTCCAGCACGTGCACAAGCCTTCCAGAATTACCAAAGAATCAAGCTGGCATCCCCTGGAGCAGCAGGCAGGGTCTGCTCCATTCACCAGAACCAAGGACAGTGCCTGACACACATGCGGCATTTAAGTATTTGTGGGATAAATGAAGGAATCACTATTGTTGGGACAAAAACCAGCTTGGTCTTCAATCAGGAGAATTTCAAAATCCTCTACCACGTGTTTTTGCCCGGTACTGGCGAAGTCACATGTGAAGATACCCACGTCAGTCTTTGTGAGCCTCAGTTCTTCCCTTGCGACACAGGTAACTACTCAGTGGCCTCACTGCCTCGTGGAGTTCTTGTGCGAACGACTGAGATACAGCTTAAGAAAGTGCTTGATCAAATACAAGGCACCCACGTGCAATCCACTTCCAGGATGGCATGGCAGCACAATTTGGTACAGTTAAAAATGAAAGTCAGCTACATCACCAATCACAGGGTGTTAAATAAATTATGAAACATCCATAAACCAGGCTACTACATATCCAATAAAAGTCATGTCTAAGGATGTGGCACAAAGCATACGCTGTTGCATGAAAAGGCATATCCCATTACAACACATGCAGTGTTATTAACATTTGTATGCTGTAGGCATAAAAACGAACTAGAAAGCTGGGCGCGGTGGCTCACGCCTGCAATCCCAGCACTTCGGGAGGCCAAGGTGGGAGGATCTCTACAGCCCAGGAGTTCAAGACCAACCTGGGCAACATAGGGAGCCCGTCTCCTAAAAAAAATAAGAAATTAGAAGGACTGATAAAATATAATAGTTAAATCTGTGATAGAAATATACATTTTTTATTTTATTTATTTATTAAATTGAGACAGGGTCTCACCCTGTCACCCAGGCTGGGATACAGTGGTGTGATCTCAGCTCACTGCAGCCTCCAACTCCCAGGCTCAAGAGATTTTCCTACCTCAGCCTCCTGAGTAGCTGGGACCACAGGCGCACACCACCCCATCCAGCTAAGTTTTTGTATTTTTGGTGGAGACAGGGTTTGGCCATGTTGCCCAGGCTGGTCCTGGACTCCTGAGATCAAGCAATCCACCCACCTTAGCCCCCAAAGTATTGGGATCACAGGCGTGAGCCACCACGCCCATCCAAATTTTTAATTTCTTTATACTTTATTTTCAATACTGACTACGTATACCTTTTATAATCTCAAAAAATTATAAAACCATATATATATAAGTCATCATTGTTATTAATGTAAACAACCCTGAAACAGTATAATTTCCAGAAGTTTACATTGTAAGAGTCCTTCATTCTTCTTCTGTCTCGTCATTGGAACAACATATGGCAGGACAGATAATACATTCAGTCAACAAATTACTATTTGGCTCTTTAACACAGCTATGAAAACAAAGAGCTAAGCCCTCCCTCTATTTTCTACCCTTAACGGGGACTGTGTAAATCTCAGGCTACGTTGTCACAGCTGAGTTACAAATTCCTAAGAAATGGGATCTTAGTCCTCAAAAATAAAAAACAAAAAAAAGCAGACTGGTTCCACCAACATAAATAAAAGTTGCGAAACAAAATACATAACCTGGAAACATGGATGGGAAACAACACGAGCAGCAAATTCCTTTTTCTGCCTTTACTTTTGTGATCCTATTGATATCAATGAGATTTGGGATTTCGAGATATTTTTCCTTCCCTTTTTCATTAAACACAAAACAAGTGTACGTCTAGATTTCTGGACAGCAATACACTTTTCTAAAACATTTACAAAACAAAGCAAATATTTTTAATGTGAGCCATTTTTCTTTAAGTGAACTGTGTGGGAAGCAGCCTGGCCATGTTTTTCAGTGCAAGCACGTTAGTGCAATGAAATAATTCACAAAAAGTGGCTTTACCTTCTCATGGCACTTTACTCCGTAATTGGTATTTAGTAGCCTTTGCCAGTTCACCATTAAAAATGGATTCTTTTATTGATCACAACACCTTGAGAGACAGCGTCTCAGCTCTGCCCATGAAAATCTTCCATTTTCTTTTTCTATCAGTTTGAAGCATCTCACCCATCCACAGGCCTTCAATCTCACACACACTATCAAAGTAAAGGCAATAGGGTCTCAGGACAAATTTTAAACACTGCAATGAGTTTATCTTCAAGGGCCTAGGAGTGTTATGAGAATGAAAATATTTTCTTTTCTGAGAGCAGAGGAGAAAGGTAGCTGGCAAGTTCAGCCTGCAAGGCAGTTTGTTTCAAAGGAAGGGTTAATGCCTTTCCTCACATCCAGCCATGAGCTACACCAAAGAGCTCCTCACGGCATGAGATGGGGAGACATTTCACTTGATGTTGCTCAAATCCAACTTTTAAATTGCCCTTCAGAGGAATCTCTAGGCAGACAAGCCGACCTTCTACAGGGAGATCAAAGGGAAGTGCAATCAGAGTGGCCAGGCCCTTTCATCTGGACGGACAACACCAGCACCGGGTACCTGTTGCTCCTAAGGGGGAGATGTTGAGAGAGCTGCATATTAACCAAGCACCTTGGGTGCCTGGGGCACACAGGTGGACGCGGCTGGCCAGCCACAGACTGGAGATGCACGCGATTAACCAGACAAAGAACACAGCTGCAGAACTGTCCAGGCCCTCTCACCGCTTCCACCCGACGTTCTTTTACAAGTTCATCGCTCCACGGGCAGGTCCACGTGTGTGAGGGCCTTGGCGGCTGACGTGCTATTTACCTTCTCTGTGAAAAGAAAAAATCACTTTGCATATTTGTTTCAATGAACTGCGCTTTCCTTCTCAACCTTCTGGGTAATTCTGTGCTCACAAGGAGGGATGACTCGGGTTATTCTGGAAAAGCCCGGGACACACACCTCCACCCAGCTTGCCATACCTTCCCCATGTCCCATCAGTGAAAACCCGCACTGCGGTTTTGATGGATGGGGAAACATCCTCTTGGGATTAAGTTGAGATCATGAGCGTGTTTTATCTGTGAGCAATGGCAGAAATGTGGAGCAACCTTTACACACATTTATGATGCAAAGGGTGATTAATTCTCAGTGATCCTAAGGATCCTAAAGATGATCTGTGAAGGTGCCGAAGTGGCATCACTCACACACAGTGCCAGTCACCAGGTTGTGGCAACGTACGCTGCTTAACTGTTCCATCCTTCCACACTGAGCTAAGACCCCATCCCACGCTTCACCAGAAGAAGGCTTGAGGGAAAATTCAAATGGCTAAGGTTTATAAGTAGCCACAGACAGCCTGCGATGTGAAATGTATTACCAGGGACAATAAAACATTCCATGATACACTCATACAATACACACAGCACTCCCCAAGTGTGTCTGTCTGTTTAGAGGTAGCACTGAAATTTCTAGTACAGAGATATCACAACCAATACTCATGCAGATATTTCCGTAATCTGAAATCATGCAGTTCTAAGGGTTTATAAGGCATGTTTCATATAGAAGCATCAAGTGGTCCAAATGACACCAAATTATTTACAGGATCTTGAAAGGAATACAAGCCACTCACAAGGGAAGACCTAATGCCACAGACCTGGGGAAGGTGAAACGGTGGTGTAGACCATTGCCGCCTGGCAGGGCGCTGGCGGGACCTGCTCCAGCTGGGAAGGCTGCATGCAGGGCAAGGCTGACGTGTGCTGTGTGCTGCAGGAGAGGCGTTGGGAAGAGCCCTTCCCACATGGGTCCCCCAGGAGTGGTGCTGGGAGTGGGCGGGAAGGAAGCCCTTGCTGTCTTTGGGTTTCAATGGCTGCTGCTGCTGCTTGCGAGGAAGGAAGGGGATAAGCTCCTGGTTCCACCCTTCTTTCTGTCTCGTGAATAACCAGAATCTTCAGAAGAAAGGGAAGAGGGGTGAAGTCAGCTTAAATCTGACTTTGAATTCAAAGTTCAAGTATTTTAACAGTCTCGTGAGGGCCAGCTTTATTCCAGCCAAGGCTCCCAGCAGTCTGAGCTCTACTTGTCCCTTGGCACCCACAGTTCGAGATGCATTTGAGCCCAACACGCAGTGCCTCCTTCATCAACATGAACTGTGGATTCATTGAGTTCTTTCCCCACGTAAAACCCACTGTTTTTTCTCCTGGGATGTTTTGCCAAATGATTCTATTCAGGGGCTATGTTCCAGAAAGATGAGCACAGAGACGCACAGAAAACACCACAAGGTTCAATGCCAGGGCAGACACAGGCACCAGGACTCAAGGCCAGCTCAACCAGAGAAAGGCAGTGACCAGCACTGCCCAGCGACCGAGATCCACCAGCCCCACCTTCCACAAAACGCCCTGCTTCAAACCAGGGCAAAACGTGAAACACGTCAGGAAATGTTTGCTCACTGGAACTTCTTCCTAGTGTTTTTCCACTTTTTCCAAAACATATATGGTAAACTCATAACGCTTTTGGAAAAATAATTTACGTTTAGTTCATTCCACAGAAGCAAGGTCCATGAAGTTACGGTTTTTGGTGAACAGAGCAGTGTATACAATGAAAAGTAAGGCTATATTTTCACAAAAGCATCTTCAGTAGAAAACACCCCAAAGCATCTGAAACTGCTTTTAGGATGCCGCTCATCTGCATGGGATGTTGAAATTCTTCATTAATAGGACCAAAATGTTACAATTCTTCGTTAATAGGACTAAAATATATGTATCACCAGCTAGAGTTTTAAACACGAGCCAGACACTTCCAAAGTGGCGTCATTATCAAGCCACCTCTAGTTAAAACCTTGGAACAATGAAGTCTACCTCAGGACGCAACAGGGAAGACAACATCAACACGATCAAGCAGGAATGTAATTTACTCTCAGCTCCTTCTCAGAACGTAACTCCTGGCCCACAATCACATTCACATCACAAAATTCTTTTTGTATTTTTCTTCTAGCTATGGGAATAAAATAAGCCACTTAGATGACAGTCAAGTGTCTGTAAAATATATAACAGCAATAATTCCCAGTGGAAACGTGGCAGATATTTATACAAGAGCAAAATACGAAGCATGGTAGAAAAAGGCTAACATGAGGGTGTTTATTTTTAGAGGCTGCTTCCGGATGAAATCATATGGCTGTGAGGAAGGAAGCGTTGGTGAGGACCCTCAGTGCACAGGTCTCATATTCATCATGAAGAGTGGAGTGCCAGGGGCCAGATGAAGACATCACAAAAAAATACAGGTCTGTACCAGGAACACTAAAGTCACTACTATCATACACTCGGGGGCGAAAAACTGAATTCTTCATTGCAAAAGCTGCTTTGATTTTTTTTTCTTTTTTTTTTTTTTTTTTTTGAGTAGAGGAGGGAGGCAGGGAAGAGAGGGGGGCATATTCTGTTTTCTCCTTTAAGTTTCTGTTTTTGTTAGACTGGTTCCAGAAATCCTACTCTCTCCCTGGGGAATCCCAGCTTAGTTTAGCCTGTCACCATCTTCAATTACCAGAGTCACATATGTTAGACTGATCCACGTGAGAAAAACAGGCACTGGATACTTTTCAACCCACGCCCTCATCCCCCGGCACACACATCTTCAGCAGCTGAAGGCTTCCTTTGATATCTCACTTTCAAGTTGAGCTTCTAATTACATTAAAACTGAGCCATAACCAAGGGAGACACACGGCCCACAGCTTTTCTTCCTGCCTGTGAGCCGGCTTGCGTGGAGCCGCCTGAAAGCCAGCGTGAGGGACACGGCGGGTGGCAGCCGCCTCCGTCCCCTCAGAGGCGGGCAGCACCCATCACTCTCCTTGATCTCTGGGTGCGCTGGGAGCCTACCCACACTTCTTGCACTGTGTGCTCTGCTACTGACTCAGATGAGGATTCCCTGCATCTCCTTATACCAGCTCCACAGTCAGTTTATAAAACAATTCAGTTTTGACTTCACTCGGTTAATATTATTAGTTCTGAAAAGAGTAATTACAGTGTATCTTGAAAAACAAATCTGTTGCTTTACCCAAGGTGCTTCACCACGGTGTTATCAGAGGCAGAAAATGGCATGGTCTAGTGGAAGTTAGGCTGGTGTAGCCAGAACCACAGACTGTCATCTCCAACGTAGCTTTCCAGACAGCATGGCCCGGGCATGCAGAACAGCCAAGGGGATCCACCCAAAGAGCACGGCAGAGCACCCTGACAACCCTCAGAGCCTTCCCAGCTCAGGCGTCTCCCTGCAGGCAGGCGGGTAGCAGGCAGAACACGCCGCAGGGCCCAGGCTGGAGCCAGCTCCAGGGTATCAGGCCTTCCTCAATGGAGAAACATTCTGATCACCCCTGAAACTCACACGTGCTGCCCAAAGCTCAAGGAAGTCTCAAAAAGAATTCCCCAGTCTTCAGCAATGCTGTTCACACAGGTGGTCTCCGCCAGTGCTTATGTAACACGAATAAATTAATCCCCCAATTACCCAAAATGTGGGTGGGATGGAAAAGGAGAGGCACGCGGGTGGGTGGAGACCGATCACCTGGAGCACAGACTATTCTACTAAAAGTTCCTGATCCCCGTCCCCACATGCTTACACGCAGGCTGATAAACTCCAGTGGCTCTTCTTAAGCGTGGAGCAGTTCCTCAGGGTGAAAAAGAGCCTAGTCCACCTGTCCATAAGTAACAGCGGCTGCCCTGTTGGCCCAATACAAATCGCCACTCTGCCCAGGAAGGCAGCCTCAGGATCCCCTAACTGACAAGAAAACGTATTCTGAGCCATCACGAGCTAAAGGGACACGCGGGAATCAGAAGGAAAACTTGTCTTTCCTGGGAAGATTCTAATCAAGACTAAAATGTTGGTGATGAGCTGAAAATAACTGCAAACATCAAAAAGGGATTTAGAGAAAGGAATGGGAAAGATTTAGCTGGGGAAAACTTGAAGGTAGAACACTTGAAAACTACTGAAAATAAGCAACCCTGATCAGTACTGGAAGAAACACGGAAAGAAAACCACAGGTGTACATGTGTACACACACATACATGCATGCACACACACGTGCACGCACATATACATGCTGTCATGTAAGATAATTTCCTTTATATTCTTACTTTGCCGTGAATTTTCGTCATGAATAGATGTTGAAATTTGTCAAATGCTTTTTTTGGTAACCGTGATCATTATCATCATAAAGTTTTTTCTCTTTTTCCTTTGTGAATGTGGAGAATTACACTGGTTGATTTTTGAAGGGAACAAACCCCACTGGAAATACACATATTTTTCTGTATTATGAAGTTGACATTCGAATATTTTATTAGTATTTTAGAATTTGGGTTCTTGAGAGACACTGGTCTGTGGCTATCATTTCTCAAACATCCTTGGCAGATCTTGGCATCTTGGTGTCATGGTTGTGTTGGTCCTTATGAAACAAGCTGGGAATTATTCTCTCTTCTGCTATTCCTTGAAAGGGCTAACATAAGACTGGAATTACTTCTTCCTTAACTATTTGATAAAACTGAACAGTGAAGCTATATGGACCTAGATTTTTCTTTGAGGAAAGATTTTTAATTTTCAATTTATTTTAATTGGTAAACTCTGAAAAAAATTTTGCTCATTTTATCTAAACTGTCAAATTTGTCAGCATAAAGTTTTAAATAACATCCTCATTATCTTTGAATACTTGTAAATTCTGTAGTGATCTTTCCTTTTCACTTATATTATTTGTCATTTTGTTTTTCTTCATTAGTTTGGCTGGGAATTTTGAAAACTTGTACGAATCTAAGGACATAATTTTTGCCTTTGTTAACATCTCTGTAATATGATTTTCTGCTTTGCTGATATCTGATCTTATTTTTACTGTTCCTTCCTACTTCTCTTAATATCTACTTTGTCACATGTTTACATAGCCACTTCATGTTGGTGTCTGCACTGCATGGTGCATCTCTCAGGCTGTGTTTAAGTTGTACCACCTTAGTCTACGGATGCACACTGTGTTCTTACAGCGAGACCATCTCTGATTTTCATCTGAGTCTCCACTGGGTCCACTGACTTCTGAAGTCCTCGCCGCAACACTGGGCACGCTGACCATCCTGTGAGTTACGTCCTGCTTGCCTCACCTGTTATTCATCCTTTCGTTTCCCTCCTCTGCCTTTTCTTGGATAAATCAGGTATGTTTGTTATTTCATGTCTTCCCTGTGTGGGTTTCTTAGCCCTCCATTTCCGTTTTGTTTTCGTGGATTGGGGATGTAGAGATTACAATCTATACCCGTAATGTACCCCTATTTTGAATATGAATATGTAATCCTTTTACAGCAGGAGAGCCTCTCCACCCTTTCTCATTTGACTTTATTTTACTGTAGGCCAATGTCTCTGTCCTCCAAAGACACACGGCCTGGGGTCCATCTGGCTGCAGGGAACTTCAGTCCTTGCTATCTGCTTTTGTTTAGTGGGCCCCACTCCCAAAGCTGCACCACGAGATGGAAACTGTCCCCAGGGGAGCAGGACCATCCCCAGGGCTGCCAGGAAATCTGCTGTGAGTGACCTGCAGAAACCCTGGGCACAGTCCACAAACTCAGTCAATCTTAAAATTGATTAATAACTGTTGGCACAAAATGTCCCAGTGTGTGAAATCCTGGATAAAAGGAAAAGGAACTGGTGGGCCAGAAGATTCTCGCAGGCACCGAGCGTGCTGTCTCACCAAGGCAGGGGGCCTGGAGGCCCCACCGAACTCAGACGGGTGGGCGGTGCTGTAGGTACACATGGGAAGCCTCCTGCACAGGGCTAGCAGGGAGAGGGTATCTCCAAGCCCCTGGGAAGGGCACAGGCGATTGCCTTGGCTGAGATGGCAGAATGGCATGTGTTCAAGTTGTTTCTTGGCGAAGAGGGTGGGGGTCTACATTCTCCCCGAGTATACAAATGCAGACACCTGTTTGAAAGGGTCTGTAGATTAGGCTGGGCACAGTGGCTTATACCTGTAATCCTAGGTCCTTTGGAGGCCAAGGCAGGAAGACTGCTTGAGACCAGGAGTGGGTGGCCAGCCTGGGCAACATAGCAAGACTTGTCCTTTCAAAAAAATTAGCCAGGCATGGTGGTGCATGTCTGTAGTCCCAGTTACTTGGGAGGCTGAGGTAGGAGGATCACTTGAGGCTACAGCAAGCTATGACTGCACCGCTGCACTCCATCCTGGGCAAAAGACTGAAACTCTATAAGTTATATATATATGTATATATTATATATGTGTGTATATATGTATATATATGTGTGTGTGTGTGTATATATATGTGTGTGTATATATATATATTTGAAACTGAAAAGAAAGCAAGGCATGCCAGGCACCGACTGATCTACTTCCTAATTCTGGATGGTGGCTGGTCCAGCACATTGGGAACTGGCCATATCCCCCCAACTCCAAACCCCATCAGCTGGCATGTGCAGACCAGAGCCCCAGTCTCCTTCCCACCATTTGGCATCTTCCCCAACTTGGTATCCCCGCTGAACTGCTGCTCAGCACGGCTCAGGGAGCACCAGGTCTGAACAGACTCCTGGCAAACTTGTCTGTTCAGTGATGTGACTGGGTGTCTTGTGTCTTCTCTTCATAACTAGACTGTATCCTCCTAAGGGTAGGGGCTTCATTGTAAACTGTGCTTATATCTGCAAAGCACTAATCAGTTAAGTACTGCACAGCACCCTACCCTACACAGAGTAATCAGCCACTAAGGAGTAGTGAAGTATCTGGCACCCAGCGAGCTCGGTAAGGACGATGCCATCAGCTGGCTCCTCTGCAGGTGGCCACAGACTGAGTAGCAGAGATTAGGAACAGAATCCAGAGAAACACGTCCCTTGTCTAGGGCTGCATGCTTGGCCCACGCAGACCCTGCCAGCCAACAAAACGGGGCTCCATGCACTTCCACAGGTCAGAAGTCACTCGACGTTCCAGGGGCTACTCAAATCTCCTTTAGCTGTGTGACCAAGCCCCTCAACTCACTAGCTCTAAATACTATTTTTTTTTTTTTTTAGAAAAAGGCCATTTGTTGAAAGTCAGGATTACATTTATCCACAATATCATATTCTTAATGAGACCATATCAAACCTTATTTGGATGCAATCCAGAACTTACTAAACAGTTAAGCACACACACACAAAACATAAAACAAAGAAAGCAAGCAAGCCATGTAACGTTATTGGACACTAAAGATAAATTAGCTTTCTGAGATCAGCAATTGATAACTGAAGTCTGCTGATAGTTAACCAAACCTCTGTGTACACTTAAAAGCTAACGTCACCTATGTGAAGTAATACTGAATTCAAAGAGGAAAGATGAGATACTTACATGATTCAATACCATGTAAACTAGACCACATCAGGTTCCAGCACAGATCATTCCACTGATAGCTTACAACACCACAATTTAATTTCAAGGCAAACACTCCAGATTTCAAATTTGAGATGAACATATGCGATCTGAGAATTACTTCCAGAGCTTTCTAAGTGGAACCGTATCTCTGCTTAAACACCAAAACATGGCTAAAAACCGATGCAAAGATGAGAAAACCTCTCGCGCTGTGGGGAGATGACAGTCTAAGGGCAACATACTGCTTATCATTTGATTCAGACCATACCAATCAGCGTCTCATCCTTGAGGTCAGGTATTCCCTCTCAAAGTAAAATTAATGAATAACCAGAAATCTTTCATCGCCTTCTGTTGTGAGACAGTTTTCCACTCCAGAGGAAGAAACAGGAGGAAATTAAGCAAGTCTATGCCATAAACCACTGCTCCTAATCAAAAGATGTAAAACAAACGCTGTTCTGTGATACAATCAATTGCTACTCTTTAGATGGATAATGAATAAATAAAATGACTCATAAATAGTCATCTCTATATTACATTCTGTCTTCCTCTCTTAATAGTTAACAAACTCTAAGAGTTAGATGGATAGCTCTACTTACATGCAGGATGACTCACAAAATTCACAGTGATTCAACATTTTCTAATTGAAATTAGGCACAGGGGGTGACTTTTTAATGTCCACACTATTTTCGAAAAGCAAATTTAATAGGAAATGCGGTAAGGATGTTTAACAAGCAAAGTATGTTTCACGTGCAGCTCTGCTGATAACAGCAGGAGTGTCACACTTCCAAAGAGATCCCAAATTCAACCACTTCTTAACACCCGCTCCTTCCTGTTCCAAGCAGCCATCACTGCTCACCACGGAACCATTCCAACAGCCTCGCATTCACCTGTCCACTCGTGCGTCCCTGTTCCCCATCCTTTCCAATCACTGTCCACAAGGTAGCCATATATCTGAAGGGCATTAAACCCCCCTGCGCCCTTTCAACATATTCAGAACACAAAATGCGTACATGAAAAGAGTACTTTCTCACTCTCAATTGCCATTCTAAGTAATTGTTTCTCGACAACTGACTGTTTAAAGGAAAAGTCACAACCATCTATTTGAGAATCTATAACAGGTAGAAGTAAGATCCGTGACCATGTACATGGGACTTCAAGGGGCAAATGGAAGTTCACTGTGGTGAAGGTCTTACATTACATGTGACATCACGGAACACCATTTTCAATGCAGATCATGAGAAGTTAATGATAATATTAGAAACCTTATGGTCACCCTGCCCAGTGTGGTAGCAGGTACCCCCAAGTGGCTATTTATATTTAAATTATTAGAAATTAAACATAATTGTACACCCAGTTCCTTCAGTTGCCTGAGCCACATGTCAAGGGCTCAACAGCTACAGGTGGCCAGTGCCTGCCATACTGGACAGTGTGGACACAGTACGTTCCATTATTTCTGGAATTTCCAATAACAAGGACTGTGCTAAACAAACTACTTAAAAAAACGGTAGCACTGATAATGCAATAGTAATCATAAAATGAAAGCAAAAAAGGATTCAATCCAAAAGAAGGCAGGGAATTAGGAAAACGGGAATGAAGAATAAAAAGTACAAATGAAAAAATCAGCAAAATGGTAGACTAAACCCATACCTATTGATGAGCACATTAACTAAAACATTTCAAATAAAAAGTATAGACTTGCATACTGGATCACTATATCCCCGTTCCAAGAAACACACTATAAATATAAAGAAATAGATCAAAAGCGAAAGGATAGAAAAGAATATAACACATGCACAGGCAAATCACAAGAAAGCTAGCAACATTAATATCAAAGTAACTTCAGAGCGAGAAAAATGGCCGGCGAGACAGAGTACATTTCATACTGTGAAGAAGCCAGCGCATCAGGAGGACGTCGTGACCCCTACCAGCAGACATGCAGAAGGCCCAAGTCAAGAGCTGACAGAACCAAAGGGGAAAAGAGACAAATCCATCATTCGAGTTGCAGACTTCAACACTCCTTTCTCAACTGATGGACCAGGGAGACAAAGTCAGACGATAGGGAAGACCTGCACAACACACCCAAACAACCTGACCTAATGTACATTTATAGAAGACTGTACACAATGACAGAGTGTATTCTCGCAAATGCACATGGAACAGCGTAATCACCATTTACAATAATTAAAGCACATAAATATTTAAAACTGAGTGATATTAAAAACAATCCCTATCAAAACATGTAGAATGCTGCTTAAGCACTGCTTAGAAGCTAATGTATAGTTTCGAATACTTATATTACTTAACGAAG
The DNA here is from genome assembly GCF_003255815.1 of Theropithecus gelada. Taxonomy (NCBI): domain Eukaryota; kingdom Metazoa; phylum Chordata; class Mammalia; order Primates; family Cercopithecidae; genus Theropithecus; species Theropithecus gelada. Next base: position 126,153,048 of record NC_037677.1, on the reverse strand, counting down.
TTTCCTATCAATGACCAATCTTAGAAAGGATCATGAATGACCTCCAATGTCTCTGTCCTCCAAAGACACACGGCCTGGGGTCTGTCAGGCTGACATAGTTAACCCTACAGAGAAATTTAGTGCCTGCTGTCTGCTTCTCTTCAGTGGGACCCACTGCTTCTATCTTAGAAAGTTAGAAAAAGAGTAAAATACATAAAATAACAAAAAATATAAATCAATAAAATACAGGACTGAGAAAACGAATAAACCTGTAACAAGACTGATTTGGAAGGTGGTACCATTCCAGGAATGGAAAAAAAGGGCAGTGGAATAGCGTCATCAGGACATGCCATAGAGACCTCAGAAGGATAACTGGATAAGAGAAGATTATGAACAATTAATGCCAATAAACTCAACAACTTAGATAAAACAGACAAACTCTTTGAAAGACAGATAACCAAAACTGAGTCATAAAGAAATTGAAAATCTGAATAGTACTGCATATATTTTTTAAATTAAGTAATAACCTTCCCACAAAGAAAATTCCAGGCCCAGATGTTTTCAAACATTTAAATAAATAAAAAAAAAACCAATCCTAAACAATTTTAAAAAGCAGAAAAAGAGAGAATACATCAATTCATTTTATGAAGCTAGCATTACCCTGATAATAAAGCCTAAAAAGACAAAATGAGAAAACTGAAGACCAGTATCCCATAATTCGTAAAATATTAGCAAATATATAACCATTTTTTATTAGTTCTATGTGTATAGAAATAATGCTGGAATTATACACATACATATACAGAGAGGGATGTATGCATGCATTTCTCAAAGCAAGTGGCACTTATCCAAGACAGGCAAGGTTTGCTGAACATTAGAAAATCAATTACTGCATTTCTCCATATGATCAGAATGAAAGACAGAAACAACATAAACATCACAACAGACGCAAAAAGGCACCTGACAAAATGACACACCCTTCCATAATAAAACTCTCAGCCTACAAGAAGAGAACTTCAACGGGAATTGACAAGAATGTGTATTTATATTTAACAGTAAAATACTGAGTGCTTTACCCCTAAGATCAGGAACAGAGAATATTTACTTTCCCAACTCCTGTTAAAAACAGTATGGAGACCCTAGACAGTACGATAAAGTAAGAAAAAGAAACTAACAGCGTACACAGTGTAAAGGAAGAAACAAAACTGTCTTCCTTCTCAACCAAGATATTCACGCACATGGAAGATACTGAAGAATGCTTGGGCCACTAGAACCAGTAAGTTTGTTCAGCAAACTCACAGCATTATACCAGACAAATTTACAGAAAGCTCCTGTAATCACTAGCAAAGAAATACTGGGAATTGAAACTAAAAATACTGCATTTTTAAAGGACCAAAAACAAAAACAAAAACAAAACCACATGAAAAACTTATGGATAAATTTATGTGGAATATATTTAAAAGACTTGTATACCAAAAAAGTGACAAAACCATGTTGAGATGTATCAAAGAAAAACAATATGGAGCTATACACCACAATCAAAGATCAAGACTCAAAATTGTGAAATATCTCTGCAAACAGATCTCTAGATTGAATGCAGTTCAATGAAAATCAGAGGTTTTTCTATGCTGATTAATCCACTTATTCTACATGGAAATGCGAATGACTAAGAAGAGCCAAAACAACTGTGGAAAAACTGAAATTTGGAGAACTTCTACAAGACACCAAGACTTACTACAGAGCCACAGCAATGAAGTCGAGGCCATGGTGGCATGAGGACAAGCAGAAAAATGGAGAGAACAGAGTCCAGCAACAGAGCGGTGCGTATATGGTCATTTGTCAAAAGGCACAACATCTATCATCGGGCTTGGCACTTGCCAGCACTCTAAACTTTGATCAGCTGAAATTAAGTCTCGGGTAAATAACAGATAGAAATCCAACTTAAAAAGCCTTTTTTTAAAAAAAGTTTCTACGGATACCAAGGAAGTTCTAGAAACTTTAGAAAGTAAATCTAGTTTCCTTTCCTTTTCCCTCCCAAGGCGACTGGCTCTATCTCTGGTGCAAACTGGGCATTCTGAGAAATTCCAGAGAAGCCTCCAGGCCAGGAATCCCTGAGATGGTGGCACAGCTCACACAGGAGGCCTCTTCATACCCAGGAGGGCATATGGCAGGAGTCGTCCCCACAGCAGCAAGTTCAGGGGCTGGAGCAGGTAGACTCTCCTGTGCTCTGGCTCCTCCCACGTGGCCCATCCCAGTGCCGGAAGGCTGGGCACTTGCATAAGAAGCTCACTTTGCAGACTAAGTATCCCCCAAAGGTCTAATATCCAGAAATCATAAAGAACTTAAACAAATTAACAAGCAAAAGACAATCAACTCTGTAAAAAAAAGTGGGCAAAGGACATGAACAGATACTTTTCAAAAGAAGACATACATATGGCCAACGAGCATATGAAAAAAATGCTCAACGTCACTAACCGTTAGAGAAATGCAAATCAAAACCACAATGAGACACCATCTCACACCAGTCAGAATGGCTATTATTAAAAAGTCAAAAAATAACAGATGCTGGTGAAGCTGTAGAGAAAAGGGAACGCTTACACGTTCCTGGTGGGAATGTAAATTCGTTTAGCCACTGTGGAAAGCAGTTTGGTGACTTCTCCAAGAAGTTAAAACACGATTATCATTCAATCCACAATCCTATCATTGGGTATACACCCAAAGGAATATACACTGTTCTACGATAAAGATACATGCCCGCGTATGTTCACTGCAGCACTATTCACAATAGCAAAGACATGGACTGAACCTAAATGAACCATCAATAGGAGATTAGATAAAGAAAATGTGGTAAATATACACCACAGCATACTATGCAGCCATAATAAAAGAATGAGATCATTTGCATCCATGTTGTCCTTTTCAGCAACATGGATGGAGCTGGAGGCCATTCAGTATCCTAAGCAAACTAACATAGGAACAGAAAACCAAAGACCACATGTTCTCACTTAGAAGTGGGTGCTAATCACTGAGTACACATGGCCACAAAGAAGGGAACAGCAGACAGTGGTGCCTACTTGAGGGTGGGAGGAGGGTGAGGACTGAAGACCTACCTGTTGGGTACTATGCTTATCACGTGGAGGATGAAATAATCTGCACGCAAAACTCCTGTGACAGCAAAGTTACCTACACGACAAACATGCACATGTACCCCGAACCTAAAAAAACAAGTTACATAAAAAAAGAGCATGGTTGACTTCATGCATTTGCTCAGTAAAGGGGCAGAGCTCAGAGACTGGGCTCGTCAGGAGAGTGACTACGACCACCTCCTCGGGAGAGCAGGTGGAGAATGAAGAGCACACTTCCAGGACCCTCTCCCACCTCATCGCTCTCTGCCAGCAGCCAGGAGAGAGTGGGGCGTGCCCTTCCCTGGAACACTCACTAGAGAATACCACAAAGAAAACAGGGGTTCTCCAGGCTCTACCCTGTAGAGATCCACTTCTGTCTAGTTAACAAGGTGACGCTCGAAGATGTCTCAAACAGGATGCTAGATGTCTCCTGGTTTAGTGCTACCTGGTTAAGGAGGGCAAAGGTGCCAGTGAGGGCCCTTAAAGGAGAGCATGGAGGGGGACAGGGCGCCAGAAAGGCAATTCCAGGGGCCTGGCCGGCCAACGGGGGTCCCAGGAGGATGGCGAGAGGAGGATTCCAGTGAGCCCTTGTCGGGAATTTGCAGGCCCTGGCACTAAGAAAGCCCTGTCTGCCATTCCAGCTCCACGGCACAGCTTCTATGCCCCCACTTCTCCTTCAGCACCACCTGGCTGCCTCCTGCTCTGGGATCCTGAGACCACCTGGAGGTGACCCGCGCTGGCCTTCCTGCCTGGGCGGCCTCTGTAGCTCGGCATCTTCACGAGGAGAATCGCAACTCCCCTGAGCCTGCAGCTTTCAGGATTCCTAAGCACCGTGGCATGCATGTGGCATGTGTGTAGGAGTATGTGAGCCAGGTGGGAGCCTCTGCTCTCCAACCCAATTGCCGCTCCCTCTGCTCGGTGCTCTCATTTGCAGGGCTGACATGCCAATCAGGGGCAGACCCTGTGGTGCCTACACCCTGCCTTTCAGGGAACACGTCTGTGCCCCGGCTTTTCTAACTGCCAAAGAACTCCATCACAGTCTGCCCTTCATGTTGCAAACTTCTACACGTACGATCAGAGGATGGGCAAAGACCCCCTGCCAACTGCAAACCAAAGATTCCTCTTCAACACTCAACAGCAGATGCCCCCTCTCGCTCCCCAGCTTGGGGAAGGAGCCACATTACTGAGACCCATTCTTTCGGTCCCACTGCCACACCCCCTGCCGTGGGCGGCTCTTCTTATACCTGGACCCTTCCTGTCTCTCTCCTCAGTCCCTTTACGGTCGAGGCCTCCCTCACACTAAGGATCCTATCCTCCAATGCCCAGGCCATGTTCTCACTGGGATGAGTACCACTTTGTGTACTGTTCCCAGAGACACAGATGCACCCAGCCCCCACCCACACGGCAGCCTCACGAGAGATGCTCTCATCCACACCAACCAAAACTTTAAAAATGCCACCACGCTACATCCCTGAGATGTGGACACCGCCTGCACAGGGGCAGAGGGTGAGGAATGTTCCGGATGAGGTCAGAATACGCTTGGCTGAAGCAGAATCAGGAGTCCTAGGGAGAGGAGCTGGGGACAGCTCCCAGCACAGAAACTTCTGCCTGGTGCCCTCAGATGATCTGTAGATGATCTGTAGAAGATCTACTTTAAGGCTCAGAGATCTGAGTAAAATAACCACCCTCACCCCTACCTGAGAGGAAAACACAGTGAGAAGGAAAAGAATGAGGCCATGGTCCCGGGTGCTGCCCAGCACAGCCCACACCTCACGGGGGAGGCGTCTGCTTAAGCAGGGGCACTTCAGGGGAGGTGGCGGCAAGAGCTCCTCCTCACCCACAGTGCCTTCCTTCGACAATTAAAATCAAAACAAACCTAATTTCTAGACATTAGAAACAACTGGGAAATGACTTTCACTTAAAATCACAGCTGCCCAATATAGGCATTTCACCCCATATGATGGAAACGTAGCTTATGCTGAGAGCCAAGAAACAACCACTTCACCTCCCTGCCCCCCAAAATTCCACAAATCCCTACTCAACCGAAAGCATGAAGAATTCCCTTCAAAAATAAGCTTTAAGAGAGGAAAAACAACAAACAAAAAAAACAATGTGAGCCGGGAATGTAAATACAGTACTGAGAATATGCAAAACGCTTTGCAAAAGCTGACGAGGGAGCTCTCGGCACCCACACATTTTAAAGATGGGAGCCTACAGTGCCAGGCCTGAAATGAACAACATACTGAAGTCTGGTGTCAATTTAAATGCATTGAACACCAGAAAAATGCCCCCAACCAAGGCTTCAAACTTGTACAGCACATTTCCACTCAAGCCAACGAGATTGCCTGTCACATCTGACACGGCTCGTCAAAAGTCATCCTTCACTGCTCATGGGCAACATCGAGGTCAAGAGACCAAGTGCAACGGTCCAGCCCATCCCGGTTTCTTCCTTCAGAACAGCAGATATTGAACTCTAAAATGACAAGATGGAGCAGCTTGAAACGGCTGCCAAAGAAGAGAAAGCTGTCCAAGGCCGCTGATCTGAAGGAGAAAAACCAGCCGCCGAGCACGTGTCAGGGCCGGGATCACACTCTGACAGTCTCACACAAAGAAGCCGTAGTGAGCACAGGGATGTCCGCGGGACCTCAGGTTCTGGCAGCAAAACCAGCACAGGCTCAGAAAGCCCACAGATGATCACTAGCAAACCCCAGACCACGCGTCCTAAACGGCACGTGACGATCAGGTGTGGGGGAAACGGGGTTTTGCTCTAAGAAAATATGCTTTTAAAGAGCCATATCCAGTCCGAGGAAGGAAGGACATTTTGACACGTGCTACTACATGGATGGACCCTGAGGACATGATGCTCCGTGAAATAAGCCAGTCACAAAAGACAATGACGGTACCTCTTACGTGAGGTCCCTGAAGTAGTCAGACTCGTAGAGACAGACAGTAGAAGGGTGGGTGCCAGGGCTGGGGAAGGGGGAGTCTGTGCTCTTGGTGATGGAGTTTCCCTGCAGAAAGATGAGGGGCTCTGAGGATGGGTGGTGGTGATGGCTGCACGACGCTGTGAATGCACTGACAGCTGCTGAACCGGACTCTTAAAAATGGTGAAGGTGGGAAATTGTATGTATATTTTACCATAATTTAAAAAACCAAAATGCGTGTCCATCATGAATTAGCCAAGTCGTGGCACTGACGGGCCCTTCCAGTTGTGTTCCATAGGCACAAAAGGCATCCAGGTTGCGGGTGGGAGGGGGGCTCAGGCCGACCTGCACTTGCACTGAGGGGTCTCATGACACCGCGTGATGCTGGGCAAAGGTGTCCAAGGCACAGAGGGATAGGACTCAGGCTGCGCCACCAGCCTCCCGCCAAGACTCTTGTGTGCATCGCAGGAAGGGGGGTTCATTTAAATGGTAAATGTTTTAGACCTTTTTATTAGAACACTGGTATTTTATCAAATTGGATTAAAAAATAGACCAGATAGATGATGACCCTTTGATGACACAGCATATTTTGAGGGTCAGCTCAACTACACCCCAGACTCCAGGGAGGGGTGGGGACAGAGACCAGGGACCTACAGGGCAAGTCAGATGACGGCTTCCCCTGTCTGTGACAAAACAATCTAGACACTCGAGGAAAGGGCACCATTTCCTTCTGGCCCAAATCACTGAAGCCCACCTAAGTGCCTGGACCAAGCATGCGATGTTCAAATCACAGGTAAAATATGGATCAAGGACGCTTCCCCTGGCTTTGACTTTCGTTTTAATCATTAGGCAGCAAAGAGCACTTGCGTCTACTGGATTCCTTCACAATGACTCTCTTGGTTTCATTCTGCATAGCAGGCCTCAGAGACCATCTCTCCTGGTGGACCCAAGATACTAAAGAAGATTCTGCTTGTACTTCTGGGCCCTGTGTGTCATACCCCAGCTAAAGGGGCTCAAAGGCAGGTGCATCCTTCACTGCCACTCTCGAGGGAGGAGCAACTCATCCAAAGTTATGGCCCTCTCAGAGCGCAGCCGGGAGCCAAGGTCTAGGCCCCTGGCCTCAACTTGGGATAACTCCACAGGTCATTCTCTCTTCAGAGTTCCCTGAAGGACAGGATGAGACCTCAACTGCAACCAGGTCACAATACAAGCCCCTGCTTCTCCCTTGTCTGATCCTGCAGTATGCACTTCCTTACACAGCGTGTCTTGGGAATACTCCCTGACGTGGTTTGGCTCTGTGTCCACACCCAAACTGCATGTTGACTTGTGATCTTCAGTCTTGGAGGAGGGTCCTGGTGGGAGGTGACTGGATCATGGGGGCAGATTTCCCCCTTGCTATTCCTGTGATAGTGAATGAGTTCTCAAGAGATCTGGTTGTTTGAAAGTGTGTGGCACCTCCCGCTTCACTCGCTCTCTTCTTCCTGCTCCAGCCAGGAGGATGTGCTTGCTTTCCCCTTTGCCTGCGGCCATGACCGTAAGTTTCCTGGGGCCTCTCCAGAAGCAGAAGTCTGTCCAGCCTGGAGAACTCTGAGTTAACTAAACCTCTTTCCCTCATAAATTATCCAGTCTCAGTTCCCAACAGCAGTGTAAGAATGGATGAATACATCCCCAACAGCCACCTGCACACAACTCTGCATCTGGCTCTACCTCCAGGCCTCCTCTACTCCCGAGGAGTGGATGTGTTCCTTCATCCTGCGCACCCTAAAGACTGCAAAACAGAACATACGTAAAGGCTGAAATACCAAAGTTTAAGCCAGAATGCGAGGCATAGTTAACTTCTGCCCATCACCCTGTTGGCTGGAACTTTCACATTTGTTCATTTATTCATTGAAGTATCTCACGAGAACATACTTTGTGCCAGACACTGTTCTAGGCCCTAGGGATACAGCAGTGGGCCAAACAGAGATAGGCTCTGTCTGAATGGAGGGTGCATTCCAGTGAGGGACAGAGGCAGGCAAACGAACGCACTATATGCGAGATGAGGGCTTTGCTAACTTTTGTCTAAGGAGCCAGATATTACACATATTTTAGATTTGCAGGTCAGACTTTGTTGCAACTATTCAACTCCGCCTTCATAGGGAAAACAGCCATAGGAAATCAAGTCTTTATAAGTGTGTTCCAGTAAAATTGTATTTGCAAAACAGGTGGCCAGCCTGAGAACCATGGTTGGTCAACCCCTGTTTTAGTTGGTAAAAAACAGAGCAAGGAGAAAGTCCGGAAGTGCTATGAGGGGCATGAGGAATTGCTATTGCATATGGACAGAGAGCTGAAGCAAACAGGGGCCAGCCAAGTGCAGGGTGGGGGCTCGAGTGTTCCAGGCACATGCCAAGGCCCTGGGGTGGGGCATACTTGGCAAGTTCCAGAACAGCAAGGAGGGCAGCATGGCTGGAGCAGAGTGGTCTGGCAAACTGGAGGAGAGGAGTTTAGAGAGAAAGGGTTGAGGGTTGACTGGCAGATGACATGGGTCTGAAAGGCCATTTTGAAGCCTTTGCATTAATACAACGATAGTGATACTGCCAAACAATAAGGTGCAATTGTTAGAAGATGATAGTGTCTCGAAAAGGCAATATATTCTAAAGATAAAAATATTTTCAAATATTCTAAGTCTTTGAAAAATCCTAATTCAAATATTGAGTATATGTTATCTTTCACTAGGATATTGAATACTAGACCAGAGCATACTCCAAAATAATCCAAACAACAGTTTACCATATATCAAAACACCTCCAAAGCAAAAACTCTCAGTATCTGCCTAAAGCTTTCTATTCACCTCCTTTGCTTTTCAACAGCAAAATCCAAACTACAGAGATGTCACTGAGCATCTCGACGCTTCTGTACTTCCACCCTCCTTTCTGCTGCCAAGCTCCCAGGCCTTCTTCTAAAGGCCCTGCTCAGCCAGTGCCTGCCCCATTGCTGCCTGCCTCCATGGTGGTGTCCTCCCAGGTGAAATCTCTGTGCCACTCCTCCTCCTCCTCCACTCTCCTGCAACATTTCCTACAGCATTCAGGGAAGTGCTTCCAGCCTCCCGCCTCAGAGAGCTCTGAGCAAAGAAGGACCAGGTCTTACTCATCCTGCTCCTGAATGGAAGCATCAGCTTAAAGCCCCAAACCTAATGTACCAGGTGCTGATTTCATCATCTCCCAGCATCAGGGTTTGCAAAGAAGTGGGTTATGCCCCCACGGAGCTGCTAAGCCAGTGCTGCTGTGAGTTCTTGTTCACCTTGGGTGGCAACACCTACCACCTAGGGTTACCCCTGCAAACCACCAGGGACCCCAGCCTCCAGGGACTCCGGATGGGACCAGAGATTCCACGGAGGAGGGCAAGATGTGGTGAGAAGGGCTGTAGACAACCTCCTTTCCTGTGCTACACCCCCCCACTGGACTCTCAGGATCATGTCCACCTGTGCCATCACTGTGGCCACAGGCACCGCCCTGCCCTGCATCACCTGTTCAAGCCACTGAGCCTGGACCTGTCCAGGAGAGGCCCAGCAGCAGTAAGAGTAGAGAGAAGGCTTTGTCTCCATGCCACCGTCGGCAGGTGACATGAGAGCAGGCCCCGGCAGGGACACGGTGTACTGGTTAAGCATGCTTTAGTTCACTTAAATCAACTGCTACATCTCATTCTAAACCAACAGCAAAGGAAAAAATAAAAGTCACCCCACTCCACATTCAGCCCGGGAGATGAAAGGGAGTGACTACAGTGGACAGGGCCTCAGCTGGGGAGCACGTGCTGGGCCTCCTTCCCCTGGGCAGAAAGTTCCTGGGCTGTCACTCCACATCTCCCCTCCAAAAGAAACCACCAAAAGCAGCTGAGACAATGATTGTATTTAGAAATGGGTTTTTTTTTTTGATGGAATAACATAAAGACATGGGCAAGAAGGTGAAGGAATAGACTATTAAATAGAAAAACTAAATTGAAAAGCATATAATCATATGCAGAGAGATTATATTATATAATTATATGCAGGAAGATTATGCCTTATTTTAATATAAATAAAACTTTTTAAGCGTAAGATAAAAGGCCATGCCTCAATACACCAGTTTTCCAACAGAATACATTCAATTCAAATGATTCTCATAATTTCAAAACAAGGTTATTTGCTTTATTTTAGAAGCCTGATTACTTATAGATTTACAGTGGGTGAGAGTGGAAGGGTTCAGTACATCTTGTAATGAGAAATCTGGCCCCACCGACACAGCTGCGGGAGCGAACCCGGAGTCCCGCCCCTCCTGCCTTCCATTCTAATCTAACTCGATGACTAACTTCAGCAGACCCCTCTGTGTAGGGACTATTTCCACAGCCTGCTCCGGGCTAAACATTCTTCTGTGTATATACTAGTAAATTCAACAGCCTCTTTAACATCTGAGAACGAATTACTGACAAGTCATTTTTTGCTCCATATTGCAAGTCAACGTGGCAACCCCGTTTTTTTCTATTATAAACATGTACTATACCCTGGCTCCAAGTCGTTTTGGATGCTGATACAAGATTCATAATGGCTGTCAGAATCTGCAATTTTCCCTTTTGTTTTATGAGGTCAGGCAATATTACATGCACTGATATATTCCATTTTCCCAGCTGAAAACCTTCTCATTTGAGCCCGACAGGTTGAGGGAGTCATGATTTTGCAACCTCGCATGTGAAACACGGTACGAGGGGGCAGGTGGCTAACCCCACGTCCTCCTCTTGCTCTTGTCCACTGGCAACAGTAAATTAAACTGTCAAAAATGGAATTGTCCTGTCATCAACAAAGCTATAGCTTCACAAGTATTGCAACATCAGATATATTTCTAATTCTGCATTTCCCTGCACCTGTAATTTCATCAGAAATTCGCACTGGACCATGGTGAGCAGCTGTCCAAGGGACACTGGCACTGTGAATTCCTTTAGAGGGTTGACATGGCATTTCAAAGACAGAAATTAATGAACAATTCCAGCAATTTGTAATATATATAAAAAGGGTGTTCAGTGTGAGGTCCTGACCTTCAGCAGGACCCTTTAAAAGGGCAGAAATGCTAACGTGGACATGACATGCTGTGCGGCACAGTGGAAAGAAATTACACACAAGTTACTCTGCAAACAAAACAAAGCAAAACGCAAACACCCTAGCAGCAGCCAGTCCACTTGAAGTTACTTAATGGTCACAGAGTCAATTGGCCTAGATTGCTATTAAAAATGTTTAAGATCAGGAAGATACTTCTTCAATGGTGCTTAGGTAGAAAGGAACTTCAGCCCTTAAGTTAAAATGTTATCCAACAAGCCATTCTCCAAAACCACTCTGATTTCCTCCAGGTAATTCTTCCTGGGGTATTCCTCCAAGAGGAAAAAAAAATGACCACCCTCTCCCTCCTGAGGATTCAAGCGTGGTTCTGATTGTCCTGCCACCATGGCTTACTATGACCACTTCTACTGGCCCGGACTGCACTTCCACTAAGTTACTCCCTTGCAAGTTGGACAAAAGTCAAAGCCCTCTCCAGCTACCTCCCAAACTGGAGGCTGCCAACTCAGAACTCTCGTGAAACTACTATAGGGCATGAGCCCTCTAAGTTGTCCTATAAATTTGCAGAGAAAAAACGGGCTTTCCCAGCCCATTTAAAAACAACATAAAGTCGCAAGTCTAGTTGTTACTAAATATTGCAATCAAATACTGTTATAGATTATCCCCACAAAAATTCATTGCTTATCAATCATTATGCTCAAGACAGAAAGTTAAATTGAGATGAGGAATCATTTCACGGCTTAATACAGTCAAAGTGACTCAATATTCCTTTATTAATTCTCATTTAATATCACTTTAAATTGCTGCCATTATTATCCTACCGTAGACGAAAGATTCTGTGTAATTAGTCTGTATTAAGCCCTTTTTATTTATAAGGAGCCAAATAAACAAACCCACTTTAATTACCTGGGCTCCACAATATTGATCTGAGCATCAAAATTTAATATGACTTTATTTCAAATTTCCATATGACTAGTATTTAAATTTCTTCCAGCAATAACAATTTTGCAGGCACAAATGACTTTTCATTCAAAGTATGTAAATTACTGCCTAGCGCCGGGCGCGGAGGCCCTCGGTGCCCACAGCATGTTTACAGAGACCTCAGGGGCCTCCCCGCTGCACGCTTTGCTCCCTAATACGGCAGGAAAAGCCACCAATTACCAAAAGAGACAAAAGTCAACGAAGACAGGGAGTCTTCTCCCTCCCAAACCGTGTTCTCTCCCACTTCAGTACACGGTGTTAACGACATACAAATTTTGAGGTCATTAAGTATAAACAGGAACGGAGCGCCAGACAGGCAGCCAGGCAGGATGTGCTCACGTCAGCATTTCAAGTGCCCTCCTAATCCCACAATGCAAGTTTCGGCATTATTGTCTCAATTTAACTTGCATTAGTACCTAGCACCTTGATTACACTGTTGGGTGGTAATCTTCGCCTGCACATGCCATCATTACTTATGTCAAGCCTCTTGAGTTGTTATGAATACTATGTTGTTTTACGAGAGAGAGGAAATTAGTGCCAGTCCCCTAGAGTTTTGGGTGCTTAGCACAGAGGCACTGTGCAGCCCTCGCAAATCCCACAACAAATCCTTGTTTAGTGCCAAATGGAGATAAGGACTTTGCAGCAACATTGGAGCATAAATAACTCATGTCCCTCTTTATTTGTAAATGTCAAAAAAAAAAAAAAATCACAGTTCTTTAATGTTGCTTTTCACACACACATAGCAGAATGGGTGTTTTTAGCCACACAAGCGCACACCAGTTGAGTAACACATTCTGAATTAACCCGCAAGACCACGCTGATACGCAAAACAAAGAAATGACCACAACACATGTTTGCGAATTATCGTAAAATGCTGTTTGGGATGGATTTTTAATAAAAATGAACTTATCAAATGCAAGGGAAACGCACTGGTAACACAAGCCTTTCCTCGGGAGGACAATAAAGTGGAAAAAATGTGGCTTCACATGTATTGCATTTTCCATGTTTTTTTAAATATGATCCAATATGTTGTTGAAAAGAATTATTTTCTGGTATTGTGAGGAGTTTTGCATTGTCTGTTTATTCTGTTTACACAGCAAATGAAACCTACAATATGAATAGGTGAACTCCCTGGGGAGCACACGAAATTCAGAAATGATGTACAGATGGGGACAGGGGCCCATGAAAACAGAATAGAAATTAATGTGCCCTCAACAGTCACATCTGGAATGGAACAGGCCAAATAAATAATTTTGACATTAAAAGAAATTAAAGATCAAGGACCGCAAATAGTAGAGTAAGTTTTTTAAAAAATAATATCATTAGTTTACACTATGTTTGAAATGGCATTTAAAATAAAATAATCAAAAGTGCAGGCCAAAAAATGAGGCCTGGATGCATTTCCTCTCTTTTTCTTTCTTTCAATGGCCAGTAATACCCCATTTGAAATATCTTTCCCACAAAAGAATCTCCACATATTGCCTTCTTAAAGTGCTCTTAGTTAAGAAACAACAAGATGCAGTAAAGTTTTTGCATCCTGAAATTGTTCATGTTTAATTTGGTAAAACATTAAAAGAAATCTCAGAAGGCAGACAGATAATCCTGTGCCTGCTACATAGCAGACACGGTGGGGTCCCAATTTAAGGGTTCAACACCAAAATTGTGATTCCGTTCACTTCTTTTCTCTTGACCCCTTTGCTATCTTTATTTATGCAGCCCGAAGCAGACTAAACAAAAAGCAAATGAAGGCTTTGGCAGTATCTTTCTTGAGACTGGGGTAAAGGTCTGTTGGAGACATCATTGTGAAAATGATAAAAGGCCTTGAGGTCACAGCCTGAAAGCTTGGGGGGGGGTGCCGAGGTGGGGTGCAGGTGGGGCCTGTAGAGGCACCCCCTCCTCCCAGTGAACGACCGCAGCCCCCAACTCCCACAGACAGAGCCACAGGAGGCCACTCCTCTCACTAACCACACCAACATAGTGGCTCCTCAATGTGTCCTCAGATGAAGCCAGTTTTGAAAAATGGCTTCTGACAGCCCTATAAAACTTGCATGGAGTGACCAAATGGGTGCTCCTCAGCCCACAGACTGACCACAAGTCACACATCTGAGAAAGCACGTTTTCACGACTGCTGACTCTGTAAGTAAAGTCCTCTGGAGCCAGGGCAAATTCACCACCACCAAATCTTCACCGTCCACTGCATATGTAACGAATTTCTTTTTTCAGAAGATAAAATATTTTTCTGAGTGTAACAACAGGCATGACTTATTTCAGAATTAAGTGCTAGGCTCTCTGGTGCTTTGGGAAATGTAAACTACAATTTTTACTCCAAATCCACCATCCACTTCACTAGCTCGTGCTCTCCAAAGGCCTCAGCAGCCCCTTCAGATGATGGGCGTCTTAGAGAGTGCTTTGGTAAATCATGCAAACAAGGAGCGGGACGGAGGCAAAGCCATCCCTCTCCCCATTTCATACCACCGGTAAATTGATTTAGAAACTGCTTGGGGTAGAAAACAAATACCAAGCTACAAATGTATGGCACTGACTTTCTGAAAAATCTGACCTCCAGCACCCGCAGACACACGCGCACATCAAATCTTCTAAGGGGGCACCAGGCACTCCTACCCAGGCCTCCAGCCCTCCACTGCTCAGGAGGTAACAAACGTGAGAACCTGCAAGAGGGCACAGGGTTAATATCTTCAATCTAGGAGTCTGAACAGCACCTCTGCAAACTACAGAGTAATCTTAGTTTCAAATTACATAAAAATAATTGATTATTTCAATACAGCCCTTAAATAAAAGAAAGTTTTATTCTTCACAGTGTAAGTGCTGGTATTTTTTGTGCCCGACAAGCTGCCCATACAAGAAGCAGTGTGCCTAATATTCTTGCCAACAAAGGCATTTGAAATTAGCAATTGCTTTTAGAAACTTTAATTACAATTTTAAAATGCTATTTCTGCTCTATAATAGATTCCAATTGTTTCAGTATTATCTGGCTTGCAAATAAAATCTACAGTAGATGACAATATTCCCAGGATTAATCACTCTTGAAATTCTAATATGCTCTTGAAATACCAAATAAAAAAGACAGCAATGTTGTTGATGTACTGAAAGCTTCTTGCTTTTTGCAGTTTGCTATTATTATGCATATCCAGGTAGAAAGTTAATTAACCCAAAGCTTAAGCTAATTATGATAGCAGAATGCTATCAACCCAACGCGCTCAGTCAGACAGCTGTCCGGAATTTCATTTGCTAATCATTTGTCTTTGGGCTGAGCATATGGTACATTTTCATGCTATCAGAGGAACAACAAACAGCTGAAAATCATTAACTAAAAACAATGTGCATAAAATCAGAAGCAGTTTTTTATACAGCTTTGTGTCAGACAAAAAGCCAGATCCTTGCCCTATAAAAATTAATGATTATTTTGGTTCTTGTCACTTAAAAATTTTAGCTGATAGTGCAATAAATATGTGACAAGAATTTCAGTCGCATCAATTACCTGTTTATATGAGTTTGCAAAAATATTCTAAATTTATAACAAGGGCATTATAATAAATTTGGGGAGAACTGTAACATAGATTTGTATAGTTGCCTGAAGACTTTAAATTAGCTTCTAAGAATGACCTCTTTGTTTGCTTTGTGTGGAGCCTCGGTATCCACATGCTAACATCTTAAAGATGACTTTTTTTTTAATTGCCAGGTAAAATGTATGAAATATATTTGCAGACATTCCCGAAGCAGTACGTGACATTTCTGAGGCCATCCAGAAATCTGTGTAGACACCAGAAAGCTACATCAATCATGGTAAAAAGTTCACCTCAATGTTGAGCCGGAAAGGAAGGAGGGGTAGGGAGGGTGGCAGCTCCCAGGTAATGCCGGGAGCACTCAGGTGTTCCCCGAGCACGTGGGGCACACTCACCATTCCTTTTTAGATTTGCCTCCCAATGTATCTTGTGCTTCACAAGTCCTAGTGACCTGGAAGCCGAAAGGAGAGCGGGAAATCCTACGACACACGGCCCATCTGTTTTGCTTTGTGTGGCTCTCAACCCTTTGGACTGTGACACAGATTTGTAAGTTCACAAGGCACAGTACAAGAAACTTCCCAAACAAATTGTGACTTCATTTTGGTGAATCTGCTCTTGCAAGAGGAGCATACCAATTCTCTTTAAGCTCATCTCTGAGTCTTTCTAAACCTACTGGGCTCTAATCTCAGGTACTTATATCAATTTTAAGCTCGTGTACCCAAAGGTCTCAAATGCCAACCTAGTTTGGAGATTTCAGGAAGTGCGTTCCTTTTAAACATGCCTGAGTAGTAAACTGACATTCACAACATTTTCTTGAAATCAGTATTACAATATTAAAATTTTGTACTTTTTAAAAAAGGCAAAAAAAAATGAAGATTTTAAGTGTGTATGATTCTGTATCACACTTGCTAACATAAAAATGAAAATATTTCTCCCCTAAAGACCAGGTCATTTGATCAAAAGGAAAACTAGTTCCATAAACTAAAAATAAACTTTTTTCCTTCTTGGGGAAAGCTGAGATTTAACTTTTCGCATGATGTGACATCTGCAACTGTCGCCAGTCAAAGGCTCAGCAGAGCCTGATTAATTGTTAGTCTAGGGGGATTTTTGTTGGTCACGGACCAATGAACTATGGGGAATTTCCATGGCTATAATGTACCACGGCGACAATACTCACTCTGTTTTTATTGCAGTGGCCACTGGAACAGCAAGCACTCTACTACCACACCCTTACATCGCTACGAAGCGTCAAGCAGCCCTGGACGCCCACCAGCACTTCTTGCAAAGACCGAGTGTGATGTGGGAAGATATTTCCCTGATGGTCTCCCCCAAGGACTTTTGTTATTTATTTTGGACCAAATTAAAGTGAATTAGAAGGGACATATGTCCTCTTTCCTACTCCACATTAACGGAACCCACTAGCTCCCATGGTTGGATTTTTGCCACTGCTGGAGAGGCCTGAATGGATCTCGAGGTGGTGCTAGGATGAGGACTTATGCAAAGTTCCCACGTGAGGGGCAGGATCCAGGAAGCCAGAAGCCCCTGCGGTGTTTCCCTTACTCATCTCCACACTGCCAGGAAGGCTGGACAGCCTCCTTCCAAGAGCAGTGTGAGCCACCCAAGGTCTGCCCCATGGCTTAGAACCCCGTAAGCCAAAGAAGAACGAAGTGGCCAAACCATCAGGAAACTGATTAAACCGAAGACGTAAAGAAACCCCACCCAGTTGCTATTCAACTTTTGTTGCCGTTCCCAGTGCACGCATCAGCCCCGGAAGAGGAACAGTATTTGATATGGACCAAGTTTGTATATTACTGTTTGCGAACTGAAAAGGACCTCTGCTTGCTACTCCACTGGGAAGACGGAAGCCAAACCTATTACTGCAGTCATAAAGGTTTAATCATTTGTGGTTCAGATGTTGACGCCTCTTCCCAATGCGTTGAATTTTTCACATCTAAGTTTTTGAGCTAAAAAAAAAAAAAAAAAAAAGCTTTCAGATGAAAATGCCACCGAGAAGGAAAGGCATATGGAGGCCGCTCAAATCTGGTCCTTAAAATCCTTCCCTTCTCTTCCCAAAGGCTACATACTCAACTCTGATATTGATATTAATATTAATTTGTCATTAATACTAATGTTTCACTAACCAACTAGGAGTATTCTGAAATATCCAATTTCTCTGGGTAGCTAAACCTGAGGTTGCACTATGAAAAATGTTTTCTAATTACTGCTTGCCAGTGAGCCATCAGACAATGCGGCTAGGTTTCCCATTAATTCAGAAACTTCATACTTGTACGGAAAACTGGCCACATCTGAGTTGGCCACCTCGGCAGGTCACAGCCAATTCCTGCTCTTAGGACACCCACGCAGGCCATTTTGAGGGCCGCCTACGGGGGTGCTAAGAGGCAATACAGATGTTTACCTCACTTGATTAATTCAATTTTGAAACAAGTAATCCAATGAAAGTAATGGGTGTTGCTCTTGCTAGCTCACTGAGCAAAGAAATAGGCTCACCAGCTACCTGCCAACCTCCCTCTCTTAAGAGATGGCTCCACAGTAGTCGGCGTGTCTGCCCAGCCCAAATCATGCAATGTGTATTAATTGTTTGCTGGGTCTAGTAATGAGAATGGGTGACTGCTGAAAGCATTCCCCAAACATTCTCCTATGAAGACGTAATTCTAACCTGTTGCCTCTAGCTCTACCTACCAGAGAATCGCTTGGTTTATTTTCCACAGTCTCCTTCCCATGTGGCTCGGAGACAAAGGAAATTCAGGTAGGTTGGTAGGGACTGAGGTGAGAGCTACCCCTAACCACAAACCAACTCAAGGGACCATTCCAGGACAGTCATTTTTTTTGCGAGATGGCAGCCATGGATGGGCGGACGCAGAGATGGGTCACTCAGGGAAGCCGCAGCCAGCAGTGGATGTAAGGCTGTATCCCTGGAGATAGTACTGACTTAGACAGAAGTTAGACTCCCTGCACCACACAGACGCAGGTCCCAGGCTGTGCCACAGGTTTCAAATTTGTTCATGCAACCTTCAAAAAGAAATGAACCGTCAAATTGCTAGCAGACATCTATCTACCCACCTACGTACCTACGTACCTACGTACTTACCTATAGGTAACAACAGGCATCCAGAAAGACCAATGTACGTTAGTGTGCAAACTTTCCAGGGGCATGCACAGTAATATGACACGTTATCTGCATCAGATGGGCAACAATTAAGTCGCTCTGTCACTCTATTTCCCTGGTGAGGAAAGGATGGTAAAATGGGAATGGTCTGACATGACAAACAGTATAGAAACAACCTATTAAAAGAGAAAGATATGCATGGCCTGTGGAAAAGTTCAGTTATAGAACTCCCTCCCACAGACTTCATGGCCTCAGTGAATCGCGTGTGTGAATGCATGTACAAGCATATGTCTGCATTTACTGCAGTATTGTTTGTGGGGTGGGAAGGATGCTTATTAGCATATTTTTTGAGGGCGGAAGGACGATGGCTGGAAATACTTCATATAGCCATATCTTAGAATATTAGGTGACTAGGAAAAAGGATTAAGATCTGAAATCACTGACTCGAAGGGATGATAAATGAGCAAGGCAAGAAGAAACAAGAAGAGAGGAATACCCATCAGGATCCTACACTCCAAAACCTCGGTTGAAACTTCAAGCACATTTGCGTTTGTATGTGACTACTTCCTAGTGACAAGAGCAACCTGTTGAATCAAGTTTAGCCTAAAGCTGCCGCCTTCCGTGTTTTAAGTGCGGCTTCCAGGTTTTTCTGTACATCATGAACTATAACAAGTGGAGGTATAAGCAGACCGTAGCCTACTCTTGTGCCAATCACTGAGTTTTGGCCAATCCAATGTAGCCAACTGCTCAAACCGTGTTCAAATAAGGCAAACGCTGTAACCAATCTGGCTGTTTCCGTGCCTCATCTCCGTCACTTTCCTTTTTCTGTCCATAAATCTTCTTCCACCATACAGCTCTGAGCCTACTCTCGCTCGGGAGGCTGCTCGATTCGCGAATTGTTCATTGCTCAATTAAACTCCTTTAAATTCAATTCAGCTGAAGTTTTTCTTTTCTCAATACCAACAAGGGTATTAGCAATTGCTAAGGGAAAAGGGAGAGAAGAACATAAAAAAGGGAAGGGCTGGAGGAAACAGGAGGTGAGTAAACTGGGGTAGTAAAGGACTCTTTAAAAATGATGTCCCTGTCAAAACAGGCAGCTCAGGGCACGTGTTCACTGCCTGAAGGGGCTCGGAAGCCACTGATGCCATCCCCATGGAGTGTGGGCCCAGGAGGGGCGTGGGTAAGTTAACTCTCTTACTTTATAATACACAAGACAAGCACATCAAGAACCTCTAGAAGCGGACACTTAATTATCTACTAGTTAAGAAGAAAACTTAGGATTGGCCAAGGATTCCAGCCATAAATACTCTTACTCCCTAACAATGCAGAACAAAAACATCAAATAGAATTTAACTCTCTGCTTAGTAATCGGGCAGCACATTTTGCTTACTTGCGTGTGGTTTTAGAGTCTTCTCGAAAGACCTGTGTTTATTCCAGAGCACAGTTTTACGCTTTAACTTCCTGAATCAGCAGCACCGCTACAGGGGACTGTGGGCCACCAAGATGACATAAGACCCTCAGGCGGCACCCAGGATGTGCCAGGCCCGCCCCAGGCCTGCTTGACAAGCCCTTTACTTGGGAATCTGTCACCTACGCTATGAGATCAGCACTATCATCCTCTTATACAGATGGATGCTGCCAGAAAGAACAAGTGACTTGTCCATGGTTCCATATAAAGAAGTGGCCCATGCAGGGTTCACTCTCAGGGAGTCTGGCTCCTAAGTCTGCTCTGAGAAACATGATGGATTCATGACATACTAAAGGAATCCTGAGCACACCTTCAACCAGGGATGCTCCACACACCCACGCTGAGGCTGGGCATGAGAACAGGGTCCTCATCTTCCCCGCTGGCTACATCCGCAGTGGCCTAGAACATGGCTGGCACACACAAAACATTGAATGCGTGCACTGAGTCTCGAAGCACTTCCACACGGCGGACCTGACTGCAGAGCAGGCCCAGGAGCCGAGAGCCACTGCCATGTGATCACAGGGGGCCACCGCACAGCCTCTACCCACCCAATGACATCTCTGAAGCAACACAGAATAAGTCTATGCCACAACCTCTCTAAAAATACCCTATGCCATTTTTTAAATACAAAAATACCACACCATTATTCAGTCTTTGTGTTTCGACCCCACGGAACAGGAGTCAGCAGCCACTTCTGTAGAGGAGGAGATAGGAAGTATGTTACACTTTCCAAGCCCTGTGGGGTCTCTAATCAATATTCTGTTTATTTCCTACAACCCTTTAAAAATGGAAAAGCCACACTCAGCGTCCTGATCATACAGAAACAGCTGGTGGACAAGACCTCGCCCATGGCTGTCGTCTGCTAACCCCAGTCACAGAGGGGAAGAGCAAAAGCGCCTTGAGGTTTTGGATAATCAAAAATAAGGGGGTAAGGGAATGGCTAACCAGTATGCCAAATTTCATACATATTTCTTCCATAAAAAAAGGTTTCAAAGATTTCCTAAACATGGTCATGATGCTTGTCTTTTTTGTTTTTTTTCCTGGATCTGTCTGAAAAGTAGGTAATAAACATGACGAAACTAAACTGGTTTTTTTTTTTCCCCACTCACCAAAATGTGAGTGAATGGAACCCAGCGTGTTTTGCTCAATTCTAACTGTAATGTCTGAGAAGTCCCCAAAGGTTCTCAACTGATGCCGAGTTTTCCAGTCGTAGCTCTGCAATTTCACGCGAGGTTGAGATCCAGATGAACTTTTAACCAGAATGCCAACCATAACAATGGTGCAATTTGTAAAGAAGGTTCCTTTGCAGGCTTAGAGCTCAGATATACTGGATACCCTGGGACGTGAACTTCCTGACATCTAACACTGGACGTCCCCTCTCCATGCCGCAGCTCTGCTGCTCACAAAAGAAAGCAAGGTATCGGTCTGTTGTGCAGAATCCTCTTGCTCATTTATCCTAACAGTCTACAGGAGAGGAAAATCAGATGAGGGTTTTAGGTGGAACTCCTAGATCTCCAGCAGAGACCTTCACTCCAGCCCACTAAGCCCCTTCCTCAACCACTGCGTCCCACCCCCCTCACAACTACATCCACTGGAGCAGTGTCTGTATATGCCTCATTAAAACCACAACCAGCTCCAAAAATGCTTCCCTCTCTTTCCTGGCTATCATCCACTGTTAAAGTCGGGCTGTGGAGGGTAAGACTCAATGCAAGAAGACCAACATGACTCCTGAGCAGGGCCGTGGCCTAAAACGCAAGCACAACCTAGCTGTCCTAGTATATCCAGAGACGTGCTCAAGTGAGGGAAATGTATTTCTGCATATCTTCAGTCATCAAGAGCAGGTGCGGTCCTATTATTTTTGTTGCACATTAGTTGTGAAGGCAAGAATGCATTCTGATCAACAGACACAGACTCCTTCCACCCAAGCACCGTGGTTCTGCATGGGGTGTCGGCCGCTCTGGCGCAGCAGGACTGCCGGCAGGAGCTTCTTCCGTGCACACAAGCTCACGCCCATGAGATCTGCCCGCCTTCATCTCGGTGATACATCCCGAAGGAAGGGTGTGCGCGCCGGGTCTACACAGAGAAATTCCATAAAGAACACTTCTTCCCAAGATCATCTTGGTTTGCTTAGATTTCACTGTATTTATAAACAATTTATGAAGGTGCAATGAAATGTAAAATTTTAATCTTTAGTTAACAACTATAATAAATGGACAAAGAAACTGACTTTCCACATATGACTGAGTTGGGGAGGGGCCAGGATGGTAGATAAATTGGGAAAGTCTAGCATTATTTATGTCACCACTCCATGACATCATACAGGTACCCAATGCAGAAAATACCATGCTAAAACTCAAATAATGTCAACATTTAATTAGGACCCATGCTACTGATACCCCAGGGCAGGGCGGGGCAGGGGGAGGGGGAAGTAAACAAGGAGGTCAGATGCCCAGTGTATTCACAGCTCCTTCAAGGCTCCGTAGTCTGACTCTTCTTTGTGCAGCCCAATTCTACATCCAGCTCTTTCTACAAACAGGTATGTCTTACGTGACTGTCCCTACCCAGTCCCTGTATAGTCTCCCCCACAGAAAACTTGTTAGGTGCCTTTCAACAATTAGAATTACATTCTAAAGGGGTCCCCTTACTCCTCTGCTTGAGGGCAAGACAGGAGGGACTCCCCAATGGCTCGTGACCATCAGCCTGATGACTCCCATTCCTACCTGCAGGATGATGAGACAATCTTAAGTCACCTTGAAAGCCTGTGCCAGGGATCTGAAAAATCACCTGGGAAGCTGAGCATCTGAAACAGTGAATCCCACTCACAGGGAGGGACAAAGACACTTTTGAGACTTTCAAGAACCCTCTGGGCCCCGCCCCAAGAAGAGGATCGCGGTGCCCATATCCACGCATCCAGTCAACACTTTTCACCTGTTCCTGGGGAGCCCCGCCCCAAGAAGAGGATCGGGGTGCTCATATCCACGCATCCAGCCAACACTTTTCACCTGTTCCTGGGGAGTTTCAGACCCCCCGAAGACCACCACGGACCCCAGGTTGGGAGATTCTGGTTGAGAGTATGTCTGTGGCACGGGGTATCAGACACCTTTGTTTTCATGGATGGACACCACAAAAGCTCAGGATGG
The DNA here is from genome assembly GCF_003255815.1 of Theropithecus gelada. NCBI lineage: Eukaryota > Metazoa > Chordata > Mammalia > Primates > Cercopithecidae > Theropithecus > Theropithecus gelada. The sequence goes on along the minus strand of NC_037677.1, from coordinate 126,129,721 downwards.
ACAGCTGGTCACCACAGAGAGGAATGTGTGTCATGGGCATGAACAAAGAAGATGTTTTCTCTAGGAAATTCCAAAAACATGGAAGAATGCATCTATGAGTACACTTATGAGTCCAGCCTGAGCAGAGCCATTTCTAAGATGTGGTTAACATCGAGATGCCCGCCGCTGGCAGGGGGAGCTAAGCGTGTCCGTCTCCTCGGCCCTCCTGTGTGGAGAAGAATTCTGGATGCCTTTCTGTGGTGCTGGCCTTTCTGCCTTAGTTCTCCTACAAAAGGACTTCAAATGGTTCAAATGACATTATTCACATATGACACATGGAATGAACTAACACTGGATCACAGGACCCTGGCGAAGATCTGAGGACACAGGGAAAGCCTGAAGGAAGGCCCCGAGAGACGGCAGGGGTGAACCATGAGAGGTGGGGCACTGCTCCGGCTCTCCTCTCGCCCATCAAGGAAAAGCTCCGAGCAGTCTTCTCCAGCCTGGCAGGGTGATGGCACACGGGGGGTGTGCCGGCAATGCTGCTCCGAAGGTCACCTGGATGTGTGTAACTCGCCAGGGAATGTTACATGTCGGCGTCACCAATGAACTTTTCCAATCCTTGTCAACTGAGGGTGGAGGGCATTGGTGGGAGAGGTGCACTTCTCTGGGGACAGGATCTGTGGGAGGAGAGAGATTTCCGCAGCCACAGAACCCTCCAAGGATTCTGCAGTCTCCAGCCCCGCTGCTCCTGAGGGTATTACTGTTGATGTTGTCTTTCACGCACTGGAGCTGACGGGAACAATTTCATACACTGCTCTGGTGTGTTAGGCAGGAGAAAGCTGTGAGACCCGATGGTGTCCCTTCACTCCATCCAAAGCCCTCTGAAAGGTACCGAGGCATTTCAAAGAGCTGTCCAAGATCCAGCTTCCCACGGCAGTGCTCTCTGAGCCTTTTACTAGAGTAATTCAAGGTTTCAAAGAACACAATGTAAGATTGAACATATTTTAATATGCCTTAGTAATCTGATTTTTTAAAAATATTTAAATTTATTTCCCAGAAACTTCTCATCTGAGCTCTTTGCACCTTCAGTACCCAGGCTACCTCCTTGTTCAGAATCAAGACTGTTTACTTGGTGCTGACAACACAACTTTGTAAAGGAAGATAAAACATCTGAGGACCCCTCACACTTCTTATGTAAAAGGAAAGCTTAAGCCCAGAGGCCAAGTCATTGCAACTTCCCTCTTTCAAATGAACAGCTGTTTCTAGCCTCATGCGTCAGCCAGACCTCCACAGAAAGGCAGAGGCCTCAGGCACCAACACAGGGCTGCCCCCACAGATCACTCACAGGTGAATGCTTTGCTGGCCTCACATAAACAGGGACTTGCCAACTGTGACTTTAGATCAACCATCTCAGTCCAGCTCCTAAAACCCCACACTGATGTAACGTGGATCACAAGCTTCCCTTCCCAGGGCAGGGCAAAGTCGAGGCTCATTTCCTCTGCCTGCCCAGAGACCTCTGCGTAACGCACTCCTCCTCTGCTCCCACCTNCTCTGCCTGCCCAGAGACCTCTGCGTAACGCACTCCTCCTCTGCTCCCACCTTCTCTGCTGACATTTGCCTCCCCTCACCTGGAGGGTGGATTCACTGAGCACTGTTCGCCTCACTGCCTGTCCTCCAGGCCTCCCCACTGCCTTGTAAGGAAAGGTGTCAATACTCAACCTCCTGAAAACCCCACCCCCTTGTAAGGAAAGGTGTCAATACTCAACCTCCTGAAACCTCTTCAGAAGCACAGCCCTGGGCATCTGCAGCGTGCTTTCCCCAGACACGCCCGAAAGCTGCTTTAAGGAGCCTGGATGATTGAGACTAACGCCTCAGCCACCCATATTCGTTGTCACCTCTGAACAAGGCATGGTAGGACTGAAATTTCTGTTATTTCCTAAAGCTTAAAAGAGTGTCAGAAGGGGACATGACATGACTGTGTTTTTTAAAACGGCTAAGGATCCAAAACAATTCCGTTGATGTAGTTCAAAGAAAAGTAAGAAGCCAGGAGCTCCCTCTCAGATTTGTTGGCAACACAGGGCTGGCCACTCTGAAGTCCTGGTCAGACGCCGGCCACACTGTGCTCAAGACAGCTGGGGAGGCAGAAGGGAGGACCGCCCATCCCGAATGGAAGGAACACAAGGGCATCCCAAACCGCTGATCAGGACCCACCTTTCTAAGGGGAGGTTTCCGAGCCTTCTCAAATACCAGCTCCATGTCACCCACCATCATGACTTGGAGGCCTGGAAATCCCAATAGCGCCCACTGCACGGGAGCTGGAATCTCCTGTCCAGATAACATCGAGGGAATGAGCAGGGGGTAGGATGCTCAAAGACCCTCCCTACACTGATGACAGACACCTAAGCCCCGAGAAGCAGGGGCTTGGGGCTTCTCCTTCCCACCGACACAAGAAGGAAACAGCGCACAGGTTCTCCGACCTCGCAGCATTCCCCTGAGGCCACCAAGGTGTTTGTCTGGGACAGTGGGTGTCAGACTTTTCAGTCTCACCCTTAAGTATCATGAGGACTCTAAAGAGCTATTTTTTTCCTCATGCAAGTTATTTCTATTGACACTGTGTTCGAAATTGAAAGCTGAGAACATTTAAAAATATTTCATTTCGAAATACTTATGAACTGATTTCATGTTATCACATATAACATTTTCATGAAAACCATTTTTCCAAAAAAAAAAAAGATGAGTTAAAGTGGCACTGGTTTACATTTTTGATTCTTTCACAGCTGGCTTAACAGAAGGCAGGTGGACTCTTGCAGCTGCTTCTGCCTTCAGTCTGTTTCCATACAGGGCTGTGGCTGACATGCAGGAAGAAAAATCCACCTTGGGCCACTGCCACTGTGGATACTCTCCTTTGATGCCACAACAGAACTCTCAGCAAGGGTCAGCTCCCAAACCAGTTTCCACGTGGACCCCGAAGCCTTCCGAATCAACTGTCTGCACGGTTCCATTAAAATCCATTCGCCTCGCCTGCACTTTGGATTTTTACCCAGGCATAATTTTATAACATTATCCATCATTTGGAAAATATTGGTTCACTGAGGTATGTAAATCTACGTTACACATTTCAGCAACAGTACACTACCAAAGTTCCCATTAGTTAACGCAACACTGGTATCAGCAGAACGTTTTTTAAACATTGAAATGCTATTAAGCTCATGGCAGTAGGTGCAAGTTTCTTGAAATTATGATTTTCACTTGAAACTCAGATTTCATCATTCAGAACTAGCAACAAATACTGTCAGCTATTTTCCTTGAAAATTTCTGCCAAAAACCCAAGTGCGGGTAAATATGATTGGCTGGTCAGTGATACCTTCAATGGTGAAAATGGTATTCCAGGAAAAAAGTGGCTCCCACCAGCCTGAGTCACACACATGCCCTTCCTCTGGAAAACGACCCTGCTTTGGTCCACGGCAGAAGTGCTTAACGCACACTTCCCATTTCACCCCTGTGTCTACTAAAAAGAGAGGTGCTCCAGGGTCAGTTTGTCAGTCTGTAATAAAATTAGCGTTTATTGCTTCAACAAGGACATTCTTTTTTTTCTTTTTTTTTTTTTGGAGATGGAGTCTCACTCTATCACCCAGGCTGGAGTACAATGGCACAATCTCGGCTCACTGTGACCTCCGCCTCCCGGGTTCAAGTCATTTTCCTGCCTCAGCCTCCCAAGTAGCTGGGATTACAGGCGCCTGCCACCGTGCCTGGCTAATTTTTTGTATTTTTAGAAGAGACGGGGTTTCACTATGTTGACCAGGCTGGTTTTGAACTCCTGACCTCAAATGATCCTGCCTCCTCGGCCTTTCAAAGTGCTGGGATTACAGGCATGGGCCACTGCACCCGGCCAACAAGGACATTCTTAAATAAAACACCGTCCACCACCTGCAAACGTGTGGTGGTGAGGAGCAGGAGGATAGCTGCAGAGGTCTGGGGCCTGGCCTGGACCGAGGCCCAGCTAGAGTAGCCTCCACCAGCATCACTCTTGGACACGCAAGGTCTTGGTGTTGTTACGGAGCCGTCTCTGACCTGGCACAGCCATCTGTGACCTGTGTGGTCTTGGGAAGACCCAGTTTGAGAACCTCTGAGCTAGAACACTCCTTTCCTGGGGAGAACAGAGGTCAGGGAGCAGCAGCAGGTCCACATCTGCCCGCACGGGCGGACCACAGCTTGAGACGTGCTCATTTCATTCCTCACTCTGTTGTCAGGCTATTCAAGGTCAGCCTGGAAAGAACTACTTGCACAGATTCAACAAGGCAGCATACTTGCTTTTGGCATTTTCAAAAGTTAAAAATGGACAATGTATGAAACATGGCCACTCACCATTCCCGTCCCAGTTCTGGCCGGTCTCACCTTCTCTGGGGTGAGACTGTCACCACCCTCAACCCTGACCATACTGCGCCCCCAGGAAGCCATCTCTGCAGGCCTGCCCATCCCGGCCAGCTGCCACAGGTGCTTGCCTACAGAAAACACACTGCGTTTGGCCAACTCATCGCTTATTCCCAAACACTTCCAATGACTACGTCATTTTCAGACACTTTTTGACTAAATGGCCAATTTGCTGTAGCCAAGCACCCTTCAGATTTGGGAAGGTAATTTGACCACCTTTCCAGCAGCCAGCGGGAGAGAGGCTGGAGCAGCTCACAGTTTAACCTGCACACTGCACCAACACACTCCTCACGAGGGGTCCCTCTCGGTAATAAAATCAAGATTGTGATTGCTAGTACAAGAGTCATAGCATTTAGAGTGCCAGTAAACTGTGGACTGTGAATCCCTTAAATGCCCGTATACCCTATCTTGCTGGATCTTAAATGCTGATATCAGAATTTTTATGGAGAGTTTCTAGCCTCTCTGAGTTTTTCATTAGACTGTGAATAGCAAATGACACACTTTTCAAAGTTTACGTTCTTTTTCTTGGCTAGATCCACAAAAATAAGATTCATACTTTCTTGCCTCGACCAGCAATTCCATGGCTAGAAACTATTCATTGAAAATAGAAACAGAGTTTTATTTTGGTCTGATATAGATTCACAAAATATAGAGAAAAATTCGCTCACATTGTATCCAGTCTGTTTATTAAAATTTAAATAATGCTGAGTTAGCCATCTAAGGAATTAAAATTGGAAACATAAGTATTCAATCCATGTAGAACTCCGGGATCCAGGTACTTTTCAGGGAAAAGTTCATATAAGTACATCTCGGTTTACTAAATGTGCTCAAAGCAACTGAACTATAAAGTGAACTATATTTTTATATTAAACGTGTTTTAAAACATATATTAAAGATGTGTTTCCAAGTAAAACAAAAGACCACAGGCAGATCTGAAACCTTTAGGAGAGAAGAGAATTAGCAGAGAACGTGGGCCTGTGGCAGAGCCCCCGCCTGCCTAACGGAAGCTCTGGTCCTCGAGTGGGGAGGGGAATTAACAGGGAACCCGTGGCCTGATATGCTGTGGCCCTGTGATGATCTCATGACCCACACTCCATTCAACCACCTACCCTGTCTGAGCAGCCTCTCAGTCTCACCCACCCTCACCCCAAACCAGGGCTTCCTGGGGCATCTCCAGCCTCGACCCACCTGGGTCCTCTCCCTTGGGCTCCAAATCCCATGATCTCTGCCTCTGTCTTCTGGCCCCTCCTGGCGGACGGGCTGCCAGCTCCCATTGGCTCTGATTTTCACGTGGCTCCCAGCTGGCGGCTTCACTGCCCGCCCTGGAGGTGGACGTGACCCTTTCGTGGTCTCCCTGCTGGAAGCTGGATTTGTAAGTAGCCACTGCTCTGGGAGTGCTGCCTGTCCAGCACCCCTTCCTTGCTGATGACCCAAGTAAGCGTTAGGCAGCCCCGCCGCAGGCCACAGGCCTCACTGTTGCAGGAGGTGCTGCCGACATCTGACTTGGGTTAAATCACTAGGAAAAAACTCCAAAGTCAAGACGTTTCACTCTTGCTAAGAATAACGGAAAGTTTCAGTTTTGATTATCTTATATATTTAGTAGAGGCCACAAGAAGCAAATAAATGTCAACATTTTATTTCGTGTCATGTGAGCCATAATGTGACTAAGAATCCCAATTCTACCTGAGTTTGCCTGTAAAACCCAAGAGGCCAGAGGTGAGTAGCACCCGTGCTCTGAGGCACGGCCCAAGTGAGGCCCTGGCAGGGCATGTGCCAAGCCCCACACTCCTGTGATGAAGGGACAACACACACTTTGTCCCCACCCCAGCCAGGTGGCTCGAGGCCTGGCTGCTCTGACATCCCACTGCAGAGCCACTCACGAGACACCAGGTGGGAACACAGAATTAAGGCCCCTTGGCACTAGACTCCGTGACTGCGAGAACAGACACCATGACGTCCTGCTCGGATACCTCTTCTTCAGCCAGACTCTACTCCCTGGTGCTCCAAATGACCTGTCAACTAGAGAGAGGGGCGGGTGGCAAAAGGACACAAAACCACCAGCCTCTTCCAGCCTTCCACAGACCTGGAGCAATGCAGTTAAAGCCTACAGTGAAGCAGTATCCAGACCACCAGGGTCTACAAGCAACTGCATCAGGCTGCGCCAGAAACACCTACCGAACAGCTTCCCTCCCCGCGAGGGGAGTCTGCGCGCATTTCTCCTAGTTGTCCTAAAACCCCTCTCTGTTCATTAAGCTGTACAAATATATAATCTGCATGCAATATTGAATGCGGTAAGTGTAAAGATACCAGCTCCAAACTGTTGAGCACTCCTAGGCAGTTTGCATGACGCTGTGTGCTTTCCAAATGCTACAGGCACCCTGTGAGGTCAGCGTGCTGGCACACACACTTCACAGAGGAGGAGAGTGAGGGCTGAGGGCCCTATCCACGATGACAGTGCTGGCTAGCAGTACAGGCAGGACCGGACCCAGGGCTCGGGGGCCCATGCTACTCACAAACATCTTTCATGGAAGGTGCGTGGTGTGTCTTGGCCACACCGAGCCACAGTGCTCTTACTCCTGGATGCATGCATGCGAGTGGGAGGAATATGACACAGAAAAGGACAACAAGGTACTAAGAGGGCAATAAAAAATGGAGGAAAGACACAAGACTTCCACGTATAAAAAGCTGGTAAATGATGCAAGAAGATGCATATTGTATTACCTCTTACTGCTGCATAACAAATCACCACACATTACCACAGATTCAGTGGCTTAACCACCACACATCTATTGTATCATCCGTCCTATGGGTCAGGAGTCCAGGCATGGGTGGGCTCGGTCCTCTGCTAAGGGTTTCCCTGGGTGAAACCAAAGTGTCAGCTGCAACTGAGACTCCCAGGGCTGAGGCTCCGAGTCTCTTTCAAGCTCACTATGTATTGGCAGAATTCATTTCCTTGCACTGATAGGACTGAGGTCCTGTTTTTTTTGTCTAGCCGTGGGTCCCCAGCCAGTGATCTCTCCTCTTACAATCCTGCCTTGGTTGTGGGAATAATTAGCCTGACACTAAATACCACTGTAGTTGCAACTAGTGAATCTTCAAAGCATGACTCAAAAGACTCAAACTGTTTCCAAATAATTTACCTGCCTTCCAGAACAAGGCTAAAGGATAGTTTTTAAATACAAAAATCCAGCACCCAGCCAGGTAACATTTGCATATAAAGCATCCATTCAAAAATTACAAGAAAAGCATAAAAGAATAAAAATACAACTGCTATGAGGAGAAAAAAATCTAAACCAACCCAAAACTGACACAGATGTTAGAATTAACAAACAAGGATATTAAAATAGTCATTATAACTGTATTTCATATGTCAAAAAGGTAAGTAGAAAAATACAGGCCGGACGCAGTGGCTCACATCTATAATCCCAGCACTTTGGGAGGCTGAGGTAGGTGGATCACGATAAAAACATAAAAATTAGCTGGGCAAGGTGGGGAGTGCCTGTAGTCCCAGCTACTCGGGAGGCTGAGACAGAAGAATCACTTGAACCCGGGAGGAGGTTGCAGTGAGCCGAGGTTGCACCACTGCCCTCCAGCCTGGTGACAGAGCAAGACTCCATTTCAAAAAAAAAAAACGAAAAAGAAAAGTTAAGATATGGCTGGGCACGGTGGCTCAAGCCTGTAATCCAGCACTTTGGGAGGCCAAGACAGGCGGATCACAAGGTCAGGAGATCGAGAGCATCCTGGCTAACATGGTGAAACCCTGTATCTCCTAAAAAAAAATACAAAAAACTAGCCAGGTGAGGTGGCAGGCGCCTGTAGTCCCAGCTACTTGGGAGGCTGAGGCAGGAGAATGGCGTGAACCCGGGAGGCAGAGCTTGCAGTGAGCTGAGATCCGGCCACTGCACTCCAGCCTGGGTGACAGAGCAAGACTCCGTCTCAAAAAAAAAAAAAAAGAAAGAAAAGTTAAGATATAAAAATGACACAAAGTTTTATGGATTAAAATTACCACGCCTGTGAAGAAAAATATACTAGATGACATTCAAAGCAGAATAGGCATTGCAGAAAAGATTAGTAAACTCAAAAACACAATAGAAACCACTGAAATAAAGCACTGCAAAAATAAAAAGAAAAAATCATAGTATTAGAGAACTGTGGGGTAACTTAAAACAGACAAATATAGATGTAATTGGTGGCACCAAGAAACTCAATGAAGTCCAAGCACTAGACACACGAAGACAAGCACACCAACACACAAAATGAGCCAGACCTTCAAAGCCAGCGAGAAAGAGCACATCTTAAACACCCCTGGAGGGGGAACAAGCTCCACACACGAAGGTAAGGATGACAGCAGATTTCTGGTCAGAAACGATGCAAGTCAGAGACAGTGGAACAAGATCTTTAAGAAAAGGAAAAGAGAAAACTCAAAATTCTTTGCACAACAAAAATGTCTTTTAAATATGAAAATCCTTTTTCAGACGTTAAAAACACTAAAAGACTTTATCACCATCAGACCCCACAGAAGAAATGCTAAGTCTTCCAGGAAAAAGGAAAATGACACGAAAGCAGAGACCATATGCAAGATCTAGCATTCCCACACACTGTTCGTAAAAAAGGCAGAGCGGTGCAGCCACTCTGGAAAACAGTTTGGCAAATTCTTAAAATGCTAAACATCCACTGCCCATAGGACCCACTCCTAGGTGTTTACCTAAAGAGAAGTAGAAGCATATGTCCTTACCAAGTCTTTTATATAAATATTCACAGCAGTGTCTGGAACAGCCGAAAGCAGAAAGAACAATATTCAATGTACAATGACAGGCGAATGATAAACCGTGGTGTTTCCATACAATGGAACACCACTCAGCAAAAAGAGTCATCAACTGCTGCCGCATGCAACAACATGCATGAATGTCAAACTCAATACGCTGGAAGAACTCAGACACGAAGAGACTATACGTTATAATTCCATTCATAAAACGAGAAAATGTGTAAAATACAATATATATGTATATACGTGCACTGCAAAATTCTAGAAAATCAAACTAATATACAGTGACAGCAGATCAGTGACTGCTTGGGGATGAGAAAGGAGAGCAGGCTGAGGTGAGGAAGGGAATCACAGAGGTGCAAGAGGAAACTTTGGGGGTGATGGTAATATTTGTTATTTTGATTGGGGTCATCCATATGCAAATTTTATCAAACTGTATATGTGAGATACAGTAGCCCCCCTTATCCACAGTTTTACTTTCCATGGTTTCAATTACTTGAGGTCAACCATGGTCCAAAAATATTAACTGGAAAATTTCAGAAATAAATACTCCATTTATTTATTTAATTAATTAATTAATAAAGTGCACACCATTCTGAGTAGTGTGATGAAATCTCACTCCATCCCGCCTGACACACCGGTGCATCCACACTGTACACACGCCCACCCTTCTGTCGCTTAGTAGCCATCTATCTTGGTATCTATCAGACAGACTACCAAGGTCATTGCCGTGCTTGTGTTCAGGTCACCCACATTTTACTTAATAATGGCCCTGAAGCACAAGAGTAGTGATGATGGCACGTTGTTATAATGGTTCCATCCACTGCTCCTGTTAATCTCACCAGGCTAGTTTACAAAGTAAACTTCATTATGGGGACGTATATATAGGAAAAGATATTGTACAGCTGTCCCTCCATATCCATGGGTTCCACATCCATGGACTCAAGGACACAACCAACCACAGATCAAAAATATTTGGAAAAAAAATTCTACAAAGTTCAAAAAGGCAAAACTTGAATTTGCTATATGTTAAAGACTATGTTGAATCCACAAGAATGAAATGATATCTAGGCATTAGGTATCATAAGTAATCTAGAGATGATTTAAAAAATATGGGAGGGTGTCTCTGGGCTATATAACAATACTATGCCATTTTATATAAGAGGCTTGAGCACCTGTGGATGTTAGTATCTGAGAGGAGTCCCAGAGCCAACCCCCTACGGATACCGAGGGTTTGGTGCTCTCTATGGTTTCAGGCATCTGCTGGGGTTCTTGTAATATATTCCCCATGACTAAGGGGGAACTACTGTGGGTCTACTCTGTATGTCATCTACATCTCAATAATGCTACTGTTTGAGAAATAGTACACCAAGGGTGTCCTCCCTCTGTGGCCTTCTGTTAACTGTGAATCCTATCAACAGCCCTACTGTGAATAGAAACCCTGCTTACCATTCCCAGCTTGATTATTTGCCCGTTTTACACAAGAAGATATCTTTCTTGCCCTTCAGGATGGCTACAATGAAAACGACAACATGGAGAGTGTTGGTAAGTATATGAAGAAACTGGAGCCCTCATACATTGCTGGCAGGAATGTAAAATGGGGCAGCTGTATTAGAAAACTGGAAGTTTTTCAAAACGCTAAACATGGAATTGCCATTGGACCCAGGAATCCTACTCCTAGACCTATGTGTGTGTGTATATATACATAACCAAGAGAAATGGACACATACATACACAAATGTTCACTGCAGCCTTATTCACAACAGCCAAAAGGTGAAACTGACTCAACTGATGTATGGATCAACAAAATGTGGTCCACCACATGATGGAATATTGCTTGGCTATAGGGAATTAAGTTCTGACACAGGCTGGAGCATGGAACAACCTTGAAAACACCATGCGAAGGGAAAGGAACTGGGCCCAAAGGCCACATGGGCATGCTTCCACTGATGCAAAATGTCCAAAACAGGGAAAACCACAGACAGAAACAGACCAGTGGTAGGCTGGGGCCAGAGGGAGGGGGATGGGAAATGACTGCTACTAGGTCCAGGGGTCCGTTTTTTGGCAGGGGTAGTGGGGAAGAGGCAGATTTAAATCTTCTAAAATTACACTGTGGTGATGGATACACAACCCTATAAATACATGAAAACCCACCAAGCTGTACATTTTAAATGGGTAAATTTTAGAGTATGTAAAATATATCTCAATAAAGCTACAACATGAAAAAACAAATTAAGCCTCATATAAAAAGGCAGCAGCAGCCATACATGCTTTTTGAAATATGAAATCTCCTGATTCGTGTGTGCTGGCAATTAAAATTTGAGATACCTGTCAGGCCCCCATGAACAGGCCAAGCAATCCTCACCTGCCTGCTGCATCAGGCCAGCAGGCCAAGAGCTTGCCAACTTCAGGGCTACACCACCCTTTTATAAACCAAATGGCACCCCTCCGTGTCTGTTTCCCTGCAAGAATCCCCTAGAAACCATGTTTTCTAATTCTATTGGGAGCGGGCTTTCATGTCTGCTCGTCTGATGATGATCCAGGCCTCACCCTCCGTCTACTCTCCGGTCCCTCTTTTCCTCCAAGGTCAGCACTTTGCCACCTCGCTCCCGTGGCCACACTGACTTCCGCTTCTGTGCTGGAGACTTTCTGGCTCCACTGACATGCCAAGTCTTCGGTGCACCCTGGAGCACCCTCTGCCAGCTCCGATGACCTGGTGCTCCACATCCTGCCTCACTTTCTTGTGTCCCCCACTAAGGCATCCACACATAGACTGTATGGCCCATCTTTCTCCTCCCAGCTCCACCAAAAAACAAAACAAAACAAAACAAAACAAAAGTCGAGACTTGGTCTGGTAGGTTTCAAAGACATGGCAGTCAGATGCAATTGTGTTTCCATCTGTTGGATGGAACACTCTTCCCTCAACTACAGAGAGGAGGAGGACATGAAATAGGAAGCAAGGTGCGGGCGGTACCTGTGAGCAGAGGAAATTTAAATGGTCCTGCAACGTGTGCCACAGAGACAGGGCCCTGCCCTGCAGGCAAGTGGGATGTATCGGAAGCAATGAAGAAGAATTCGGGAAAAGGGCAGAACAGGACCAAAACTGCAACCCCTAGGCTGCAATCTACCCAGAAAAAGTCATGCTTTCTACCTGGGGTAAGGAAGGAAGTCAGCCTCTCTATCTTCTACCTTGAACGAGAAAAGTAACACACCATCTCGATCCAAAATAGGTCTAAAATTTAAGAATAACAGAAAAGTATTTGCCTTAAAAAAATCTGATGAGTAAATAATTAGCCTCACTCATTCCTTTAAAAATTTCCACAGAACCCCAAAAGATTACCTCTGAAAACAATGAATTAGGTCTTCTGATGATAATAGGTCTTTATTCTTATGTTGATTTTTAGAATAATTGTTTACTGTTAGATTGGTTAAATGTTTAGCTATTTGAATTTCCATTTGATGTTAATTTAACCTATTACTACAAGTTAAATAAAGTACACCCAAGGCGGTTTTACAGAAGCTTCCCATACACCATTTATTATATTTGTTGCTTATTTCAGGAAACCACACAGACCTCTTTTCTCCCCATTGTTATGGGAGGAAGCAAGACAGCCTCTCAGAAAGATATAAGATTTTTCCCCCTCAAGATTGTACATCTTTTGTGTTGGCAATCTGTCTTTTAGGAAAGACAGAATAAAGCCGATATTCAGGTATATCAACTGATTCAGTGTAAGCATCTCTCAAAACCATGATCAATATTCTCATGTTTTTAGCACTGTTTTCGGTCGTAAATATCTTTCCTCTAAAAAGAAATAATTCTTCCGGTCCACAGGGCCTGCAGTCAATATGAAGTCGCCAAGCCACCAGGATGGCCGTGGTGGGCACGGGGCACTCCTTGGAGCCACCTTTTCACTGAAGAGCCAGGAACCCGCTGCTGTGCTAAAACCTACATAATGCTTTACCCGAAGGGGGAAAACTGCCGGGGATTTAGATACCAAAAAAGCAGTAACAGAACAATGGTGTTATCCTAAAGCACAAGATCACCTCTGCTAAAATTCTGTCATTTTTTTTTCCTCCTAACAGCTCCATCAAAAAAAAAAAAAAGAAACAAACAAACAAAAAAACCAGACTTTATCCTTTAGAAATAATAGAAATAATTTGTAACTTCCTTTTAAAAGTTAAAATCTAAATATTGGGAAGAGGTTGTATAGAAAACAAAAGCTTAAAAGGCACACAATTAAATGTTTTTAAAAGTCAGTGTTAGCAGTAAGAACTTATGATGGAATCTTTCAAATGCCTGGCAGCCACCCGTCAGAGGCAGAGCACAGCAACGCTCTGCAAGGTGGTCATGAGAGTTACAACACGAGTAGGGACTCTTCGAAGTAATTCACTGACAACAGAGCACACTCTCAACGTCTTGTGCAAATCACAACGGTCACAGCCGTGGCTCCTGGTAGAAGGAGGGGCAGAGCACATGTCGGGCAGAAGGCCAGGTGGGGTCCATGCACACCCACGAGACATAGCCGGGCCGAGGGAGCCTGCTTCCCGCCACCCTGGAAAGCATCCGAATGATGTCCTTCATACACAGATGTGCTCCCAACACTCAGGTGTCAATAAAGGAGCACTTGTAAGCAAATGTGAAGGAGGAATTCACCCACTCACCTGGGACGGTCCACCCCCAGAGGCTGGCCCACGTGGCTCGCACACCCTGGACAGCCTCCTGCACAGACAGGCAGGACGCCTCCTACAAGACACCGGCCAGGCAGCAGAAAGTCAACAGAAAGCTGATCGAGTACGCATTCCTATTTTTTAAATATTAAGGATAGAAGCTGTTGAAAATAAACTGCTGCTTTCAAATGCTTAGCCAGGGGATTTCCCAGAAACGGTTTTGTTTCCAGGGGGATGGCACGGCCACTGAGCATGTTCACACCTGCACCTAACTCACACTTGAGCATTACCACAAAGCCTTTCTTATCTGCAGGTGGCAAAAGTCCTCTTCCTCTTTAGGAGGCCTTGAACACTGTGCTCAATGTTGTGCTGTTTTGTTTTTTAAAGAAAGGAAACAATTTTCTGACTAGTCTGAGAATACCTTATTCTGAGATGTGTCTGCACTCCAGCAAGTTGCAGAACATACCAACTAACCATTTAGATCTGGAGTGCCTGTGTCATCTCCAGTTTGTTTCATCAGGAATGACGGCTTTTTTCAAATTAACCGTAGATGGGAATGACATGATGATTTCCTTAGAAAACACAACCTACTCGGCTGCGAGACTATGCCAATAATGTGAGGTCATAAAGACCTGGGGCCCTGTTCTCCAAGGACTGCCACCCGGAGGAATGACAGGTCTCAAACTCAATGGTGCCACGTCAGTAGCCCTCCCCAGTTAAATGGTGACTTGGAAAGACAGGGCCTGTGAGCAGCCCGGTCACATCGCTGCAGGACCAGGGGCAGGAAAGCAGAACTCGGGCCACAATGGATGGAATGAAAAGCATCCACCACGGTGCCATGCTACTGAAAAGCTCACCCCGTGACAGGTCACATCAAATGCCATCCAGGGTGGAACCCACACTGCAGCTGCACTGTTAAAAATTATCCACCAACACAGCTGTTTCCCCTTTCTTATCTTACAAAGTAGCATCATTATTCCCTCACCGAGTGTCATGTGCTAACATTGCTTTATGAGGGATTCAAATTCAACTGCTGACATTCCCCAAGAACCTGCTTTGATTCCTGTGCCATGTCAGTGGGACCAGACAGCGGCTGGATCTGTGCGTGTAAGGAGGCATTTCTCAACAGCAACCACGGTTCCCAGATAGGTACTGTGTCTTCCAAGGGTAAAGCGGCCCTCAACAAACGATGTTTGCAACAAAGATCTCAACAAAACGGAAGCACGCAAGGAAGGCACTCGCTGCCTTGAGCTGCCCAGTTGTGGGGTGTCTGTGGTTATGGGGCATCCCCGGTCGAGGGTGTCCCCAGTCATGGGGTGTCTGTGGTCAGGGGACAAGCCATTATGGGGCGTCCCTAGGTACAGGATGTCTGTCCAGCATCCTCTTGCAGCTAGCGGGTAGACAGAAGCCCAGGCTCACAGTCTCAGCAAAGAGGCCACTCTGGAGGACACGCCTCTCGGGAGCCAGGTCTGGGGAGGTGTGCGTGACTTCAGGGTATCGAACGCTAAAGTGTATGGGCCACCCGGCCCACACTGAGTCCCAGCCTAGGAATGTCTAGACCTAGAAGGCCTAGAGGACCTAGAAGGCCTTCCTTGCTCAAAGCCCATGGGCCCTGGAGCCAGCCTCCTCTCATTTAAGTCCTTCCTGTCTCCCCCTCAGAAGAGCTGTGTGACCTTGAGCAAACTGTTGTACCTCTCCATGCCTCAGTTTCCCCTGTGGTGCCTAATCATAATGCCTACCCCTCAAGGTTTTTGTGAAGATTAAATCAGATTAAGCCATTTAAGCCAAATTCCAAGGCTCCTGACACAAGGTAAGCAGTGTCAGCACCGCTGGCTCCCGCGCGTCCCCCAGTCCTGTGCAGCCCCGCCCTGGGCACAGCAGGTGCTTCACCCATGATGCCACCTGCCCGTTAATGGGGAGGACTCCTCCCTGCTGACACAGCAACACATCCCATGGCTTCAGAACAAAAACCCGCGATTAGAAAGTGAGAGTCCTCCAACAACAATCCTCCCTCCCACCCAGGTCGAACAAAGCCTGGAACACCTAATAAATACCAAGTTTGTGAAATGAAAATAAGCACCTGACAATACCACACGCCGGCCTAAGGAGTGTTCCTCCCAGAACTGCCACCTCTCACGGGCAGGCCTGGGTGGCTGCGGTGCCCTCTCTGGGACCAGAAACAGTGTCAAGGGCTTTTCACCTGCCCTGTATTTACTTCTGACAGGCTCACTATGCAGAAGGTATTCCTGTTTCACACTAAAGAAAACAAAACATACAGGTCAACTTTCCCAAAATCAGAGTTAACATGCGAGCTGATGTCTGAGTCTCCAAAGCTGATAACCTCAATGACGTGCGACCTACTGCACTGCCAGAGGGGAGATACCACCCAGACGAGATGGTTTCTGAGCATATGATAGTAAGGCTCTGGAAGAGGAAACTCAAAATTACGAGCCATGCTCGTTCTATGTGTCGCCTTTAAACACGAACACTCAACTGAGATAACAGTGCCAGGCCCAAGGTAAATAAAGACAAAGTCAATAAAGACATTCTCCTAAAGATGTCCTGCCTCAACGCCCTTCCAAAGCGCCGGAGGCAAGGAGGCATGGAGCATGGGAAAACCCCACACATCCTGAGACCTACACAGAAACAGGGCAGGCCGAGTCCCATCTGATGCTTCCATGATCCGGCGATGAGCAGAAAGCGCTGCAGCTTGGGCCACCCCCAATGCCGGGCTCCTGACCTGGAGGACTCCTGGGGCCTGGCCCAGGCACAGGTGGGCAGGCACAGGTGAGCACAGGTGTGGCTGCAGTGCCAGGCAACTGTGTGAAAGGAAGCAGCCAGTGAGGAGCACTGCTTTAATATAGCACTCCATGTAATCTCACGTTTGAATTTTTGGAATGGGTTATATAACTAGCAATCAAAACAACAGTCATTTCTCCTTCCATCTTGGAAAATGCTCAGCTAATCTCTTGTTTTAAGTCAATATAGAAAATGAGTAAAATTTTAAAATCATCCTAATCTGTTAGGTCAATATAACAGAAATCCCAGTAAGTTTCAGCCTTCCTGGGATGAGAGAACTGAAGTGGTATCTAAAGTACACAGTACATTAAGGTGATAGCACGCTTAAATGAGGCAGTGCTCACAAATGCACAAATGACTGATGTCCACAGCACTTTAAGGTTTATCAAATGCCTTAAGTATCATCCCATTAGGAGGTACACACTCCAGGGTGGCAACTCACAGAGACTTTTAAAACCATTTGTACTAATAGTTGTAACTATTAAATCATTACAGCCTCGGAGAGGTAGTGGTAAGGAAGGAAAATGAAGGAAAACGTTTTAGTTGCTTAATAATCCTAGCTACCTTTCTGTAAGTTCCCGGGATGTGAAAGGCAGTCCACAAGCTCATCTTCTATTCACTTCTGTTAGAACTCTGCAAGGTTTGATGTTGTGCAGAGATCACACAGCGGCCAGGCAGTCGCCAGAACCAGGACTCTTACCCTGGTACCTTTCACTTTCCCAGGTATCAGAGGGGCCCACAGCCTGCCTCTTAATAGATTAATTATCTGCTGGGAATGAGAATCTTAGATGTAAGAGATCTGAGAGAAATAAGAGAAAACCTGGCTTTGAAAAAGCTATGAAGGCAGCAATATTTTTAACAATTTCTAAAGTGGGAAACTTAGGGAAAATCGTTGCTGCATCCTAGAAGTCTGCGACAACGCTCGCAGAAGTGTGTTTTCCAAGGAACGCTGGAGTATTTAACCCTGATCAAGCTGTCAGTGGTGCGATCCCCTTTAATAGACAAATTGAAGTTAGACGTACAGGATAACCTGCTTCCAGGGACACAGCTCGAGGGGAGGCAGAGCTAAGATTGAACCCGGGTCTGTCTACAAAGAACTATTACTGAGAAAATGTTAATGCCTTTTACCCCAAACTAGGATTTATGTACCTATATTTAAAGATAGTAAAAATGTTACTGAAATGTGATCCTTAGTCATATTATGCATCAATATACTAAATTATTCATTAATGTCTTAGCAAAAGTTTCTAAAGTTTCTCAGAAAACTGTTCACCACAGTATGAGAACTTGGTACGAACTGGAAACCACATTAAAAATGAAAGGTAAAGAACAACCTGCTAAGGGTGGAGAGGCTGCCAGGGCACAGGCCACACCGAGACCAGTGGGTTTCTCTGAAAGTTACTGTGAAAATAGAAAAGCATATATTTGCTCACTCGTAAAAGGTCTTTTAAAGTGATATTTTTTCCCCAAAAGGTCAAGAAGCTATAGGTGAGGCTCAAACTATTTACTGAAAATTTAGCCCATGAAACTCTCTAAAGGGAGATAGTAACTGCGCATAAATAATAGTATCATCTGTGACAAATTAACAATTACAAGCTCCATCAATCCCTAAACTTCATAGGAATATGTTATTTAGTCGTGAGGTCAGGGGACATTTTGCCCTTGGGATTCCACTGTAAAACTAAGTATATGTAGTATTGGGTTAGATTTTTTTGCCTTCTTTAAAATGTCTTAGAATTGGTTAATGATATAAAAATCCAATTCTTACAAAGTCATTTATTTAGAATCTAAGTAAACTATTCTCCATCCAGTGATCTTAGAATAATTTTTATAACAAACATTAAATAACCTAGATTTTATACTCTTTCATGTATGAAGTATCACCGAAAAAAGATACGGTCAAGGGTTATGATTGCCTACAAAGTCAATCAGCAGGCACTTCTTTTTGTCCTTGTAAAATGTGTGTAAACACAAAGTCAAGTAATTCAAAAGCCACTGAAAAACTTGGTTAGTTACCATTTAGATGAAAATAAAGACAGGTTCCAACCAAGACTCTTTAAATGAAAACACATTTCAAATAAATACATAAAGATGAAAATATGAAAACCAACATTTAAAAAGTGGAAGGAAATAAACATATATGATTAACAAAAATGAAACAAACAAAAAGCTTAAGGTTAAAAAGGTCTTTGTGTAAGCACCTCATGGTATTGAGAGGCCACAGGAAGGGACTTAAAAATCTGATTACAATGGTACCAATGTTAACCTCCTAGTTTTGACAAACTGTGTACTATGGTTATGTAAGCTGTTAACACTGGGAGATTCTGGGTGAAGGAGCTGTACAATCTTTGTGACTTTTCTGTAAATCTGAAATGACTGCACAATTAAAAGTTTTTATAAAATCTAGCAGAATTTCTTATTCTGAAAAAAAACTCCATGGGCAAAATCAAAATAGAAATGATGGTCTTTCTTTAATAGGCAAAAAGTTCTCACATATCAATAAGAAAAAGACAAAATAACCCAACAGGAAACAAAAGCAAGCAATTTGCCAAGGAACCCCAAATGATCAATGAAACATAAGGAAAAATGTTCAACCTCACCCAATTAAAATTCAAAAATTTAAAATCAGGACAATTTTCAAAGCACTGAATTTTAAGTTCTACTTCTCAGAATTTATTATACACAGACTTGCACAAGTATAGAAAGATGTCTATATATAGGTTCCACAATTAACTTTGCTTCCAATCACTCCAAAAAAGGACCAAACCAAACAAAACCGAGAGAGACTTTAAATGTATAGTAATAATAGCGACTTAAGATAAATGTGAGAGCATCACTTGGGTACATATATACAATAAAGTAATAGGCAGCCACTGGAAAAAACAGAGCTATCCGAATCATGCTGTTTAACAACTCTTAATGGCACAGTCTGTATCCGAAATTATAATTTACTATAAATTGTGTTTCAAGACTTTTTCCATATGATCACAACATAATATCTAGACTGAGTGGAAAGATTTCTGAATTAATTTGTCACAATTTATTTCTATTTATCAGCATCCACAGTATAATAAATTTTCAGTGTGCTGGACTTCCACACTTAATTCTAAATTCTGGGAATCTGGAAAGATACCAAGCTCCGAGAGCAGAATCATGCCACGCAAATGGTAGCCAACTACTCAGAAGACACTCTGAGGACGTCTAAGTAAGTAGAGCAGGAAGATCCTGGCTGTTAAGGCAAATTAAAACTAAACTGGGTCTTCTGTAAGCCAACTGATTTAAATTAATTTCTCTGAAATATACCCTGTCTGAAAAATAACCTTAATGTGGTAAGTGTTAATCTAAGATGTGAAGAAAAAGTGTTGGGGTACACACAGACTAATCACAGAATTACAGGTTTTCCAGAACAAGTTTCACTGAAATTGTATACTCACCTTAGAATTAACTACTCCTAAGATAACCTGATCTTAACATATCCCAACTAAAAATTCAACTGGAGGCAACATCAAAGCCCTTTATTTAAAATTCCCATATCTGCACCATTTTTTTCTTTAAAGCCACACTTAGATGGTCAGCATAGTTTACATATGTTTATCAATCCCAGATGCACCGACGGAAGGAAGATTATAGCTTAATTAAAGCCCTGGCAGGGTCAGTTCATTCACAGGCAAGATGCTGCCACGGAGTGTCACTTGGGTACAATCAATTAAAATGCACCGTGAATTGTTAAATGGAAAAATCCAAAACAGGGAGCCCGCTGTCGCACTAAAGATGCTTGCATGCATTAAGAGGTTAATTTATATTTTATTCTGATGCATGCATATAAAAGTCATATTTATATCAGATATTCATAGCTTACTTAGATGACTGATATCAATTTCTCTTCATAATATGACCAGCAAATAAAACACACGGTGGTTCTAATATAAAGAAATAACATGTGACAAGGTTCCCTAAAACATTTCTATTTTGGACCTCACAAGCTAAATTGCTTTTGCTGGCCCCTTCCACCTCTCAGCATGGTTGACAGACAAATTGATCGAAACATTGGAAAATAATATGCTTGCAAAATTTCTCTGGGTGAGTTTTCAGTCTTTTGAATTTTTCATACCAGAACAAAATGAAAGATTGCCTCCTTGGTTTTTCCTCCATTATGCGGCCCCGTCTTATGTACTACAGGAACATACAATACTTCAAACAGCAGCCATACGTTGTAAACAAAATGTATAACATTTTTCATAAAACACCCAAGCTCTGTGAAGTTCAGAGACTGGGTAGCAGGCATCTTTGCCCTGCAGATTATGTTGTTCAATTATAATGAATTCATATATTTCAAGTTGCCTCAGGGCCTCTCATTAGACTTAGGGGTGTTTATTACAGGAAATATTGCCTGTATCATTTAAGAAGAAAGAAGGCTGGGTGATTTGATTAGAAATGTTGACAGTTGAGGTGTGTAAAGAATATGTCATTCACTCACAGTCTCCAACTGCAATATTAGGACCCTTCATTTTTTATGACTTCTTTAAAACCCCCTTTGAACTGCAAGAACAGGGAACCGAGAGGAAACTTTCTGTGATGCTCATACACTAACGTTAGGCAGGCCCTGAGTTCTATTCGACTTGTTACTCTTAAGTGTACTGACGCCATTTCACAGCCAAAGAGATCATCTAAAACAAATTCAACTTCTAATTATGCGCAGCCACATCTAACCAAGGATGCAGGGAAAACACCAAAATATTCCTATACTATCTCGACAGACCTTGTCTACCAGTTAACAACCATAACTGCCTCCACTTTCTGTTCTTCAGACACCCCAGGCCCTCAGGCCCTTATAGAA
Organism: Theropithecus gelada; assembly: GCF_003255815.1. Lineage (NCBI taxonomy): Eukaryota > Metazoa > Chordata > Mammalia > Primates > Cercopithecidae > Theropithecus > Theropithecus gelada. The sequence continues at coordinate 126,108,239 of NC_037677.1, read as the reverse complement.
TTTTTAAATTAATGTCTATACTATTAAAGGATAGGCAGAATCCTCATACATTTAAATTTACACCTCATGAAAATTCTTATTAACTAAATTTTTCCCTCAATACTCGCAGGTCAAGAATCGATGAATAGTCAATTTTTTTCAGTCAAAATTAAACAAATCATAAAAAATGGCATAATTCTCAGCATTGCAGATTAGATTTAGTAGGTAATATCTGCCAGCTATGAAAAACAGAACTCATTATGTTGCACTAAAATAATTTTCACGGCAGTATTTTTATTTCACTTCATCAGCTTCACCAGTTTTGTTAAGTTCACTACAATATTTCACAAAATAACTTGGTTTGAATACAGACTTTGTAGGTCCCTGTCCTGATGACCTGGGATGTGCCTAGTGACACGTGGACACGGACCATGGTATGAGGCCCAGGTGGGCTGGCCCTGGATCTGCAGCGTATTTGGTGATGCACCTCAGTCAGCGTCACTGGACTCGTGACCTGTAAGCACTGGGCCGAACCGGGGTGCTGCTGACTTGCAGAGCTACACCAACAAAAGCCCTGGAGTTCTCCAACAACAAAATTCTTAGTTAAGGATACAAAGTAACATAGCCTTTTGTTCCTACTCAAAGCCTTTGATTCTTGCAACTTACTTGGATTCTGGTTTGTTAGTTGATGAGAATAAGACCAATGCCAGTGTTCAAATGTGTGGGCAGCCTGCTGCCGCCACGCACGTGAGGGTCTGCGGAGGGTGGTGTGGCCACGGGCCATGGAGATAACTTGGTAAAGGGAAATGGAACTGTCTCTTTGCACAGACAAAAGATGTATTTTAGCTTAGGCTGCAGAGTTAGTCTACACTCAGTTATGGAGGGCAAGCAATCTTTAGGCAGGCCAAGAAACAAAATTCTCCTGATAAAATCAAAAGGAAAACAAATGTTTGTGTGAATGTGTTGGTGGCTCTGAAGGCAAAAAGTAATTTATAACCTGCAGGCACACCCCCACCATCCCAATACCTAGAAGGTCACGTGTGCCTGTTGAGAACACATCCCACAAAGGGAAGCTCACGTGTCTGAAGCCGCACCATCGAGACAGCACTCCCCGGGCTCAATCTTCGGTTCCTCCTGCGTCCTCCCTGACGTACGGGGCACAAGGGCAGGAGGCAAAGGAGTGTTTCCTTAATGAGTTTACAACCCCTAAGGTTGTCAGCGACTGGCCCACAGTCTGGTCCCCTCATGACTGGGAGTCCGGGCAGCACCCAAGTCAGGCCCGGGTAAGAGCACAGGAGGCTGAGGCCCCTTGTAACATCAGGCAAAGTCAGGCAACAGCAGGGGCCGTCCCAGCACGTCGGGAGGAAGGGGCTCTGATGTAGGAATATCATCTGGAAGACCGTTCTTTAGCGTGGAGGACAAATGAACTAGTTATGATGTGAAGCTTTGTGAGGGCAGCTAACCCGAGGACAAGGCTGTGCTAGGTTCGCCTGAGCCACTCGCAGGCTAGCAGTGAACAGGATGACAACGCCAACTACCATTATCACGATTTCCATTGCCACCCTCACCCCACCCCCACCACAACCTCCGAAAACTGACTTCAGCATCTGTGGGCCAGAGCCGGGCCAGGTGTTTCATGTCTTTCGTCACATCTGAACCTGCGAGGCAGGCATGAGAGTGCCGCGTCAGCAGAGGAGGAAGTCACAGCTCACGAGTTCCACAGCTGAGGTAACCTGCCAGAGCCCATAAGCGGCCGAGCCGGAGTGTGGGCCCGGCGGCCTGACGCTGAAGCCCATCATCTCATACCCTGTGGGGAGATGACCGGGCTGGAAGACATCAGCCAGGCTTGCCTCACACTGTCATAAAGGAATACAAAAGCCCGATGTGCAAGGCGGCCCAGGAAAGGCCGCTCCTGTATTTTCATGCCAGAAACGGCATAGAACGTTTGGAAAACCTGGATTCCAGGAATGTACTTCAACCTACAGAATAAGGAGGGGACTGGCCAGAGCTGCGGCAGCTCCGGAAGAAATGGCGGGCACTGGTGGCTGCAGTCAGGAGGGGGCAGGGAAAAGGGGGCAGAGGTGGGCAGGAGAGCCAGGATCAGGGCCAGCTCTACCATCCTACTCCAGAAACCCGAGTCCTCCAGGCCCACAGGAGCTGTCAAGGGGAGCAACTCAATGAAATCATCTCCCAGAGGGGTCTCAGAAACTGGAGACTTTTAAAGATATTTTACTTTTTTGTCTTAATTCACCCTATAAAAAGCGGTCACCAATGACATATTTCTAAAATATCTCCCAAGCACCTCAGAAATTCTATTGTGTTTTAACTATCGTATGATCAAGTTTTGGACCAAGATCCATTGTTTTTAACGTGGAGTATGGCAGAAGTTCTTTAGTGTCCTCTTGGGAAATGTCTGATTCGTCCTTGCCTCTCAAATCCCAGGACATCTGTCCCCGTGCAGGGCTTCCTGAGTGAGGGCTCCTGACAAGGAGGGAGTCCCAGGCACAAGGAGACTCCCAGGCCCGTGGCACCGTCATTGTCCTGAGCTGTACATCTGCTCCCTTGTCAGGATAGCACCAGAATGCTCCTTCGCATCTTGGGAATAACATCATAACCACAGTCCTTTAAGAAGCCACGAAAACCTCAAGTAAAGGCGGGAGGCCCAGAGGACTCTACAGCTCAAAATCTCCAATTAAAGCCAGCTTAATGTGATGTCGACACATAACAACAGCCAGGCCGTCTCAGCCCACTCCTGACTTCTACACTTTGTAATGGTTGGTTTGCATTTAAAACCTATTACTCTGAATTGTTTATTTTGTTTTAATGTCCCTTAAAGTGCAACACTGCCTAATATCTTATAAAAGCTACGATGGGAACAGTAGCATTCTTAAGTTAGGAGTGACAAATCCAGGAAAACCTCTACAATTTGGCTTCCATATCTCTGAATTGGTATTTCAATGACAGATGTTTGTTGCGGCAAAAACCTCTGTCAGAACAAAATTAGGTGATCTATCATTTTAAGATATGGTCTTCATATACTGTTTACTCGAAGATATCACTTGCCTCAAGCCAATTTTGACCAAGAACATTTTGTGATATGGAAGTGATTTGTATATCATCATTTTTGTGATAAATGTAGCTCTTGAACACAAAATAACCTACCATTCCACAGTATTACAGTTAAAACTCCGACACCAGTAAATCTGTACCAGTGCTTTTATTACTACTAAGATACTGTATCTAGACTCCAGGAGGTTTTTTCCCCCCTTGAATAAGGTTGCTACTTCACTGCCTCCTGGCCAGAGACAGGATTTTCAACCCACTGTTGGGGCACCCTGAACCCCAGGATCATCCCGTTTCTGAATCTTCTTAGGGTGATGGCTCTTGCTCGCCGGGACACCTCCCAGGGTTTCCAGGATGCTCAGTGGCACTTGCCATGCTACCCACAGCTCTCCAGCACCTCCAGTTGTGGCCAAGAAGGCCACTGGCTCTCTGGGGGGTCTGTCCTGCTGGGTCTGCGATGGGGACACGGGATGGGGGTGGCAGGTGCCAGGGAGCAGTCATTCTTCTGGGGACAGACAATGCCCCTTAGAGCTGAGAACTACTTCCCTAGGTGGCTGTGAGAGGTGGAGGGGGCGGGCCACAGGCTGGATGGGTCTGGCCGATGACCACCTGCACGGGCTGAATGCAGCGGGGGCCTGCAGGCGGCAGAAGCACAAAGGCATTTGTTTCCGGTAAAAAAGGAAAACAAGCAGCTCTAAGGATCCCTTTTCCGACTTTCTAAAACGGAAGCATTCAAAAACACGTGCTGCCTCACGGAGCCAGGGCATCAAGGCGCACACTCCGGTGACGTGACAGGGACAGGCGCCATTTGTAACGTTACATGTCACCTGCCAAGCAGAGCGATGGCACTTCCTGGGTATTGATCTCCACTGATGACGGATTGCTCGCTGGCCACTCAGTCTCACCACCCCAAAACCAAGTCCCCTCTTAGGGCCTCTGTTCACCACGGGAGCTCCCCAGCCTGCAGCTCTGCACAAACGTGGACTTTCCGCAGCTCCTCTGCACAATCAGAGGGACCCTGGGCCGAGGTGAGGAACACCAACTTCATGGGGCCTCTGAGAAAAAACTCCCACCCTCCCTACAGCACCTGATCTCCGCAGGCCTTCAACAAGATCCAGCCAACGACCAACAGTGGGACAAGGGAAACAGCAAAAATCCCATGGGCAAAGGGGTACGTGCAGGAATGGGAGGGCTGCTGCGGTCCTCAGTGCAACACCTCCACCAGGATGATGATGGGCCCTCCAGAGAGACAGAGAAGGGGAAGTTGGGGGAGGAAGTGGGAGAGAATAATGAGCTCTGGGTAGGCATCATCCTTGTGGGACACCGAGGCCTGGAAGGGAGAGAGGGTCCAGGCAGAGCCAAGGTACATCCGCCCAGACCACTAAGGCCACATCAGAGAAGGCAGCTTGGTTTGGAATCCCAGAGCCAGAGCAACCGCTGCGAGCGAGCATCTCCTTGGCAATGTGGTCGAATGAAACAGTCAGAGCTCTGCCTCGCCTCTGCCCGAGGCTTGTACTCAGCCACCAGGAGTTCTGTGTCCCAAGTCCCTGGCACCCAGACAGCCTAGAAGCAGGCTGGGCGCCCAGCTCTCCATCCCCCACGCCCTGAGACCAGGCAGAACAAATTGGAGCCTGAGGGATCTGGGAACCCTGCTCTAGCAATCCCCCAGGCCTGCAGAGCTGGTCCAACAGGCAAGCGGCCAGGCCACGTGTGAATGACCAGAGGAGCTGAGGAAGGAAAAGAGTTGCAGAGTGGCCTACGAACCTGAACTGGGACAGAACTCAGACCTGTGGCTCCAGCCTGCCTGGGGCCCCGGCAGGGATCACAGGCCCCGACCACTGTGTCTCCCCCGGCAGTGGTCACTCTAAAGACACTCGGGTCCAAGCCCCAGCAAAAAAGCACCAGGCCCTCCGGAGACTCAGGGGTCTTCTGGGTGATGGCATTTCAATGATCTGCAGCACAGAATGAACTGCTTCAAATAACCCTCGATCATCAACATCGCCAGGATCTCACAGCAGGGCCGCTGATCTACCGGGAGACGGGCCACCGGGGTCCTCTTCCATCGCCACGTTCAGATGCTCCCGTGGCTGTGGCAGAAGAACATGGGCTGATCAAGTCAGAGTTCCGATCAGACTTTCATGTGGCTCCCGTTACAGGTGTGCGTGTACACGCTGTGTAATTAGTGAGGTGTCTACCACATCCAAAGCAAGAAGAAATTATAGTGGAGCATAATGACTACTAAATTTCAATATTTTACATTCATTTTCAATATATTTTTCTTTCAGCCACAAGACAGGAACAGTTGAAACATACGGTAGCATATTCATCATTCAACAAGATATATTATAACACTCGTCAAAGAGGCTGAGGGGTCCACGCACCAGTATTACATTTTTCTAACGTATCTACTGCGTATTATTCAAAGTGATGCTTTCATAGCCTTGTAGATCAGTTCAGAGGGTAGATTGTGTCTTTCACTATTTTTTTTTAACTGTCTTTTACCTGCCAGTAGCTCAAGGTACCTATAATTCTTTAAATTCCACATGTACGAGGAAATGACACCACACTGGGACACGGTCCTCAGTCACTCGGCGGCTGCACAAGCTGTTCTCACACCTGGCCCCACATGAGGAGCAGGCCTCGGTCCCACCACACCCTAGCCCCGCTGCGCAGGCTACACGCAGAGCCCAGCTAGATGCCCCCTTTCCCCCTTCCTGAGACGGCAGAATGTGCATGTCGCAGAGTCAAGGGCCCTCCATCTTTTTTTATGAACGCTTTAATCTGCTGGGGGAAGACAAGGCAGCCTGCAGATGAGTGACAGCCTGTTTATGGCACCATCCGCCAGCACCGTGCTGGAGGAAGGGACCCCGAGGGCAGTGGCCATAGGTGGGCACTGGGAGGGGCAGTTCTGCTCAGGGGCTGCCCCAGGAACAGGCCTGAGGGCCTTGAGGCAGGCCTCTGAGAGTCAGGCCCCAGAAGAGAGGCTGAGGGGGGCATGTGAGGAAGGAATACAGCAGAGGAAAGAGAAGAAAAACAGACACAGCACGAAGAGAGAAGAAAAGAAGGGCAGGAGGAGGAGGAAGGGGAAGAAGGAGAGGAAGGGGAGGAAGGAGTAGAGGGGGAGTAAGCAGAGGAGGGGGAGGAAGGGGAGGAGAAGGAAGAGGGAGGAAGGGGAGAAGGAGAAGGAGTAGGGGGGAGGAGGAGGAAAATAATGGGGAGGAGGAAGAAGATGGCGAGGAAGTGGAGGAGGAGGGGGAGAAAGGAGGAGGTGGTGGGGGGGAGGAGGAGGTAGGGGAGGGGGAGGATGAGGAAGGGGAGGGGGAGGAGGAGGAGGAAGGGGAGGAGGGAGACGAGGGGGAGGAAGAGGAGGAGGAAGAGGAGGAGGAAGGGGAGGGGGAGGAATAGGATGAGAAGGAAGGGGAAGAGGAGGAAGGGAAGGAGAGGAGGAAGGGGAGGGGGAGGAAGAGGATGAGGAAGGGGAGGGGGAGGAGGAAGGGGAGGAAGAGGAGGAAGGAGAGGAAGAGGAGGAAGGGGAGGAAGAGGAAGAAGGGGAAGAGAGGAGGAAGGGGAGAGGAGGAAGGGGAGAAGAGGAAGGGGAGGAGAAGAAGGAGGGGAGGAGAGGAGAAAGGGGAGGAGAAGAGGAGGAAGACAACAAGGAGGAGGAGGAGAAGGAAGAGGAAGGGAGGCGGAGGAAGGGGAGGGGAAGGAAAGGAGGAAGATGGAGGGGAGAAAGAAGCGGAGGAGGTCATTTCCAGAACAGAAAGTCACCCCTACCCGTCCTGCCCACCTCGAGGCTGAGGTCGCGCCCACATCCAGCCTTTGTCCCTTTGGTACTGCCAACAAGACCCAAACCAGCCCACCACTGTTCCACCACCTCTGGCTGCTTCCAAACACCCAAGGCCAAAGGATGGCAAGGGAGACAAAGGGTGAAGCTTTCACCTTCTGCCGGGCACGCTGCATGCAAACACTCAGTGGAAAGTTCTCCATTGCTGGGCACTGAGGCCATTAACGCAGTGCGTTCCCAACAGCACCGGGATGATCCATCCTCCTAACGATCACACCGAGGCGCGGAAGAACCAGAAGGGGACTGTGAATCACAGATTCAATCACATTCTGGGTAATTTTAAGGTTAAGTATATTTAATTGTATTGCAGTACTCCAAAAATTAGCAACCCATGAATGACAGAACTCTGCTCTCTCCCAGCACCATCCCTGGTCTGACCTTGCCTCTGAGCAGGAAGGTAAAGGCCTGGGCAAAAAGGGGAGCTCCATGTGCTCACACCACATCCAGGTCTTTTGAATTTTTTTTTAAATTAAATTTTCATGACCAAACTCATAATTGAAAAGTATTTATCTTACAGTAGTAAAGAACTGTTCAATACATGAATGGGAGGACATGAATGCAGGGGACAGAAAGTGGTAACTGAGGTCACAATACTGACCAGGGAGAGCCACACCCTCCAGAGAAACCACAGAAGACTCAGCCTCAGGACGCCAACGAGAATTAGCTACAGCCGAGCAGCATCAGCAACCACAAGCCTGTTTTATAATCAAGTGGTGACTGTCATGTCCTTTATTCGATACTGCACTGAGACGCAGAACGGTGGCACGGGTACTTGTAGCACGGTTTCCACCACACTAGACTGCTCTCGCACCATCATAAAGCTCGAAAACTCAAACACTGAACCATGGTAAGTAGGGGATCATCTGTTGCTGAAGACGAAATAACTGAGGACTAACTCAGCATGTGTGTTCTTATTTCTTCCTCCCCAGATATTGTGAGATCGGTGTTAACTTCACTTTTACAAACAAACCTGGCAGAGGCTGCGTAGTCAGCGCAAGGTCCCACAGCCATGTGTGGCCGAGTCACAGCTGGCTCAGCCCCGTCTTCTCAGACTCCAGAACCAGCAAATTCCCTCCCCTGGCCAGAGTCACTTCACGAAGTACTGTGTACAAAGTAGACCTAATTCCATCTGTAATGGGGGAAAAAAAACTCCTACTACTGCTGTCAGAAAATTAACACCCGGTCTGCCTGACACACGCAACCGCTTTCAAGATTAAGAATTTTACATCTGTCACAAAAATGCCCATCACATTTAATGCTGTTATTCCAGGAAGTTCTCTTTGCTAGCTGTCCTCCGATAATAAATCACAAAATTGCCCATGCTATTGAACCACGAGGCCAGGGCCGTGGCAGCCCACTGTAATCAGGTGGGTCACTGACAATCAAATCCCCGGATGGAGCCAAAGACGAACAAGGTGCCAGCAAGGGGCAGGCCAGGCTCGAACGGCGTCCCGAAGACCATCGCGTGGAGTTTTCAACGCTCTATCAAGAGACTCACGAGATGCTTAGAACTTAAGCTATAGGGTTCAGAGGGGAATGGTGACGGAGTGTTTTGAAGGATTTTGGTCATGAATGGTATATAATTTTTTACAACAAGTCTTGCTCCAGTCATAAAAGACTTTATTCACCCATGCCATTCTGAGTCAGAATGGAACGTGCCTCAGCCTACAGCCTGGCGCTGTTCACACGTTTTCCTAGCCTTTTATCTGCATGCTAAGCTGTTCCTAGAAGGCTTGGTCTCTTTTTAAATTTCGTTAGAGGGTCCATATTATACAGCTCATTACAAGTGTTCCTAACTCTTAGACAATGACTCTGGAGTCAACGACGTGGCTAATGAAGTATAAAGCTTTAACAACAAATCATTTACAAGTCCTGGGTGCTGTGCTTCTAATGGAGGAAGTTTTTAATCATAAGCAAATGTAATCATTTATGTTAAGCAACCCATGGACCTGGTCAATGTAGCACAAACAGCCATTAAGCAAAAATTATGACAATAAGGAAAGAGAATTGTAACATTGCAGACGTAGCAGTTTATGCTATTTGTAGACTCCAATAAACCGTGTCTTGGTAAAACTGAACTGAGCCCTCCCCATGCATAATTACATGCTTGAGGGTGGACACCATGTCCTCACAGACAACTATGACCTCCACCATCAGACGGGATACCACCTTGACACCGAAATTGACAAAACCATTAGAAGTGGAAGGTGTAACATGTGGCACATTGTTTGACTTCTCTGAGCTTCTGTTTCCACACCTGAAGAAGCACATGTGGCCATAGACAACGGTAGCATCTGGCAAAGAACAGAGAGGCACCAGCAGCTTCTGCTCCCCTCGTTTGGGGTTTCCTGCAGAACAGGCCCTGCTGGGGTGTGGAGGCTCCTTCCCGACCTCCTGGCTCGCCGTCTCACCGCCTGCACCCTGACCCACCCGTCGCTGCCCACATCCACAGAGTGAATCCCAAGGGCCTTCCCCATCACGACACAGTCAGGCTCCACCTCTCTCTCGTATAGAAAGTAGTAATTAATAATATAGTAAGAAAAGTTAGACACGTGAGATTGGCTGATAGTGAGAATCACAGTGCAAGACACTCCTGAATCTTTAAAAACACCAGGCGCCAACTGGAGGTACAGGGTGAAAGGGCACCTTCCTGGCCCGTCTCAATGGTGTGAAGGGCGGCACTGCAGCTCATCCCCACCCTTCCCTTCCAACACAACACTGCTGGCTGGGAAAGGAACACACACACAAAATCAAAATGTTCTTTACTGAAATCAGCTGGAGAGAAAATGTCTGAAAGTTCCCGTTTCTGAGAAGAAACACTCAGTATTCTGTTAGTCTCATATTTCGATGCTTTCAATGAAATTCCATAGCAGCAACAGAGACAAAGAAAATCCAGAAACAGACTTTCGCCCGACAATACTGTGCTTTAATGGCTGAATGAAAATAATCTGTCAACAGGCCACAATAAAAGATGTTCAGCTGATGAATGTGTCACCGGTTAACTGCTTAATAATTTATATATTTGTATTGAACTTTAACGCTGAATTGTCAGGGCACATAAATACTCAGATAATTCAACATGAAATGTCCAGGTTGTGTGTACACAGTAGGCACGCGGCCACAGTAACCGACAGGAAAAGAGTGATGGAGAGTCTGAAAGTAGGCTGTGGTGTGTTTTGCAGAACAGGGTCAAAGTGCATAGGTTTAGCCATCAATGCAGAGTACAAAACAGACTTAAAGAAACCTTACCAATATCTGCAGATGATCCATATAGGAAATGTCCATTCATTCGCTTGGAAATGCATTACTGCCTGGAGCTGTGTCTACCACAGATTTCCATAATAATTTATCTATAAAATTAACAGGTGTTTTTCCTTTTTCAAAACAGTAATGCATATTTAATAACATTTTCTATATCATACACACACTTTTAAATAGCAAAGGTAAAGCAATTCCTTGAATGATCTCAACAGATATTTAAATGATGCTTGTTTTTATATAAAAACTTGCACATCAGGCCCCGAAACTTTGCATTGCAAGGTTCACTGGTATTGGTCAAGAACGCCCCGTGCTCTCCCATCAGAATGATTAATGAAGGCACCTTTTTCACAGAATGTCAGACTCTGCCTTTTTAACAACTGACCTTTCATAGAATACTACTGAACTCATAATTCCACTTTTGTTCAGTTTCTTATTAGTGGAGTTAAAATTAATACTTATGGGAATGATGGCTAAGGTGATGCACAGTAAATCTTCGAGCACATCAACCTTCTATGCCGACCATCCAGCAGAATACTGTAGCATAAGTATTCTGCTAAAATTCTGTGTCCTTTCAAAAGACAAATTAGGGCAGTCTGCAGACCTCTTTTGAGAACACAGATGTATATTTTGAGAAAGACTTTAAAAGTTTGTAGGTTTTTTTTTAAAGGACCTAATAAAATTGCTAATTTCAATCATAAATTTTAAAAAATTTACTCTTACTCAGTTTTCTGAGACATTGCTGATGACTAAGATGATATATGGCACAACATACTCTATAAGCCACATTCATCTCTTAGAAGGGACAATTTAATAACCCATCAAGGCAACACAATATACCAAGACCACTCACCTTACCGCGGGAGCATACGGGAAGAAAAAAAAGATCAGCCGCTAATACCTCAAGAAATCTCCCCTAAAACAGTTAAAAACATGGGAAAATGGAGCTAGAACAGGGGTTTCTTCTAATTATCACTGGGAATAGCAAATTACTTAAGGACTCAATTTTTCCACCATGCCAGCCATTTCCATACTCAGACATACCTAATTTCTACAAATCCCTCAAGGGCCCAAACTAGTTTTAGCATTAAAGCTCTTATGGGATCGCAGGGCAAAGTAAGAAGGCAGTACATTCAATTATTCATTCTTATTACATATTTGAAAAAAAGTCATTCTGAATAAATATTGGAAATGTGGTATACAGGTAAATGTATTGCCTAAGTTGACTGCATATATCACATCATTTTAATCACTCTTGGTATCAGTGAAGTCACTCACCTAAGGAGAGTTAAAGATTTAGGTAAACAAGCAAGATAGCACCTAAGGGTAAACAAAGACACCCCTTTCTGATGCAGAAACAGCATCCCGGCCGATGCAAATATTCCGGGAGAACTGGGACATCACCTCGCTGCTGCACAAAACATCTCAGCAGCCCAAGCGCTGCTTCTCTGAATCCCACATGCCAAAGCTGATTATGGGAGTGAAACGAGAGCACACGGGCCCCCAGAGCAGAACGGGCCAGCCCGGCGTCGGGGATGCGGCTGCCTAAGAAGGGTGTCTGAGATCGAAATGGAAAATAACAGAAAGTTAAAGGAAAAAGAGAAATGGCAAAAATGATCTGACACACTTTTCGAAAGGCTCCAAATCAACCACATTTTCACAAAAGAATGAAAACGAAGACGATAAAAGCAGTGCAGGGCGGGGCTGCCTGCGAGTGCTCTCCGATGCCGGTTGTGCAGGGCTGCAAGATCAGGAGAGACACCGGAGATTTCCACAATAACACAACAAAGACTGTAACACCATTTTCAATCTCCACAAAGAGCCAACGGGAGAGGAAGCCATCCTTCCATTTTAAAAGAGAAAACAGGAAATTCGCTAACTTGGTGAAAACACACACACCTCCCCACTGGGCAAGCTGGCCCCCGCCACCACCAGGGCAGAGGCGCTGAGGACCTGGGCCACGCTCACATCACTGCTAATAGACACGAATCCCAGAGAAGGGCCATAAAATATTGATATTCTTCACTTCTGCAAAGATAACAACAAATTCATGAAGGAAAAACACCCACAAATCTTCCTATTTGCATCCTCTAACGTTTCCACTAAGCGTGTGGTTCATTGTACTATTAGACTTACTCAACATGGGCAGTATTTCAATGAGGATTTCCTAGAAAAGACCACCTTCAATTTCATCACAGCCTATTAATCAAGGTGTTATACATTTATATTTGGCCATTTATCAACAATAGATGAGCTCTCCATTTTAAAAAGACTCCGAAGCCCAAGTACTGGAAATACCCTGACCCCATCCAGGCCTGACCCCGGGCGCACAGGCAGCCTGTGCGGGCTCTTCACGCACACGTGGGATGATGCGGTGTTACGGGGGCCACGGCAGAGGGAAGATCAGGACCACTCGCCAGTTAAAGGCTTAAAATGAGGCACAGCACGCTGCAGAAGGCCCTTCATTTACTACAGAAGAAACATGACACCAATTCATCACCAAAGGCAAGCTCACATTTGTAGACTCACATTTTGGATTATACGCTGTTCTCAAATATGCATAGATTAGCTCAGTTCAAAACGTTGACAGCAACAAACCTAGGCACCCACACTCATCAAATGTAGTAATTCCACTCCTGGAAACATGTCACAGAGGAAAATTTCAGGTTATGGAGGCTTATGTCTCATTGTTAAAATTGTGAAAAATTATAATGGGTTCCTATTCTAGCTAAAAACCCACAACCAACTTTCCCAATTATCATTAAAATGCTTTATAAACAACGACGTGAAAATCCAGAGATTTCTGCGTTATCTAAGTAATTTGAAACAATAATAACCGAGTTATGTAATATTTACAAAATTCATTAGTGTGTACGTTTGTGTGTATTTTAAGGTCCTAGGTTATTATCAGAGGAAAATTACAATTTACTGCTATCTTAGAAGAAATATATGCAGCAACATAATGATTAAAGTATGTTAAAGATCCTAAAAATACAAATAAAATTCTACCCAAGTTGACAGGGACCCAGAGTCCTGGGCAAAAGCAGACAAGGAGATCTAAGACAGTTAAACCCTTAGGGAAAGGGGGGAAGATGTCAAAGAAAAAGCCCAAGAAGTTTAAACAAGGAGGCTGTGAGACAAGATACTGCTAGGAGAAGACCAAGATACAGGACGAGTGCATTTTACATCTCACGGCACATCTGACATACAGTTCCACCCGCTTCCTCGAAATCAGCACACGCTTTCTGATAGGGTAATGGTTGGTAGGATAAGATGCTTCGTCATTTGTTATTGTATTTGTATAATGAGAGAGAGGTGGACATCTGTACTGCCTGCTCCACTCCAGGGGCCACGAATTAATGAAGACCAGTAAGAGGGCGAGGCGAGTCTGACTGTGGAGCACGCGGCCCAGGTCACAGCGATTTCAGAAGGGACACGCCACCGCACAAACGTTCTCAAAGACGGTGAACACTCAACATCACGGGCCCCCTTCCAGTGAAGGGTAGCCTCACAAACGTTCCATGTCCCACCCCAGAACTCGGGGGAAAGCCGGTCTCACTAGCCTGCGACAGAACAGAAACATGCTGTGAAAAAGTGATTCGGGACCAACGCTGCTCGCCACGGCCAGCTTTTTAATTATCTGTTGAGTTTAATAATGGATGCCTTCTCAAACCATTCTTTTCAAATATGTGTAAAATGCCATTTTAATCATTGGCCTAGAATGTTCCTGCCCATCCTGACTTTGCCATCGGTGTTTCTGAACACTGCCTGGGATGGTGGCACTTCTTCTACAGCAGCACATTCCCACTGCAACGAGATGGTAAAATTGAACTGCACGGCATCACCAAACCCACCGATAAGGCTGCGTTCTTCCGCCAGGGCTGCCCTAACGAAGCCCTGCAGCCTGGGTGCTGCAAGTCTGAAACCAAGGTGTCAGCGGAGCTGGTTTTCTCCAAGGCGCTCTCTCCTTGGCTTGCAGAAGGCAGCCTTCTCCCAGGGTTCTCACATGGCCGTCCCTCCGTGTGTGTCTGTGCCGTAACCTCCGTCTCATGGGGACACCAGTCACAATGGATGAGGGGCTCCTCTAATGACCCTGAGTTACCCTAATCACCTTTCTAAAAGACGCTGTCTCCAAAATACTGTCGCATCCAGAGGTTCTCAGGGTGAGGACTTCAACACATACATTTTGAGGGCCACGTGCCACACAAAGACCAACAGAGCTGACCCCGAAAACACTGTTTGGTCTCTATGAGATGCGGAGGGTCAAATGGCGATGAAACCCCCCAGCGCCATCAGGGTCCAAGGCAAGAGCCACTAAAAACATGGACTCTGTAAACTGAGGAGACACGAAACCACTTGGAAGCGCACATGTCACAGCTGCCGATGGTTTCTGAACAGGCAGGGGATGCAGGACAGCCCCTCGACAGCTCCCTGCAGGGTGCCCCGTTTTGAGAAGGTCCAGCCAGCGCTCAGTTCCCCGAATGCCTGCAGGGTTCCCGTTGGCCCTAGAGAGTCCCAGTGGGAGTGAGAAACTGGGTAAAGAACGTTCCGGACTCCCACGGAGTTGCCTAAAATAAATCTTGGAATTCGTGCTGCTTTTCACCTCCCATCTCTATAATCACACCATTCTTTGTTAAGAGCACATATATTCCACTCTCCTAACCCTTCACTTATTGGATCTTTATTTTTTATTTTATTGTTTTTTTAGAGACAGGGTCTCACTCTGTTACCCAGGCTGCAGTGCAGTGGCATAATCACAGCTCACTGCAGCTTTGAACTCCTGGGCTCAAGCGATCCTCCTGCCTCAGCCTCCTGAGTAGCTGGTGCTGCAGATGCCTTCCACCAGGCCTGGATAATTTTTTTCAAGTCTTTGTAGAAACAGGATCTCACTATGTTGCCCAGGCTGTTCTCAAACTCCTGGCCTCAAGTGATTCTCTTGCCTCGGCCTCCCAAAGTGCTGGGATTACAGGTGTGAGCCACCACACCCGGCCTATGGATCTTTACAATTTCTTAAGTGGCCCTGGGTTAGGCCCTGTGAGGGGTACTAAGGCCAGCAAGATAGACATGGTCCCTGTTCTCCAAGACTCAGAGCAGACAGCACAGCACGGAAGGAGAACAGCGCTGGGGTGGAGTAGGCGCAAAGTGCTGGAGAAGCTCAGGCAAGGGATCCGAAGCAAGCCTGGGGGCACGAGGGCTTCCGGCCCAAAGACAGGGACATCTACGGAGGCCTATGAAATATGTGGGCATCGGGGTGGGCAGGGAGGAGGTGGCCGGTAAGCACACAGGGGCGACCTTAGGAAGTGGTAGAAATAGCACCATCGTCATCCTCATCAACAGCAGCAGTTACCATTTATCGAGTGTTTACTATGCGGTGGCGTTGTTCTAAGAGTTTCCTGCTGGTCAACTCATTTAATTGTCCAACAATCTATATGGTTAGATGCTATTATAGTCCCCAGGTGATACCCAGGGAAACTGAGGCATGGAATGAGGTGATTTGTTCACTTTATAGTTGTAAAGTACAGGAGTTAGGAATCTCGCTCCAGAGACAGCGTTCACACCACACAATATCACTTCTGAGCTATGGGCCACTGGGTAAAAATGCCAGGAAGAACAGGCTGGCAGACCTGTTGTTCAGAGTGAAGGGTCAAAGTACAAGAATGGAGGGGCTAGGAAAACACAGAGCTAATGCTTTCTTATCTTAAAAACAGTGAGGAGTCACTTAGGGTCACATTTGATTTCAGAAGCCACCCTGCAATAGAGAAAGGGGTGTTAGTGACAGAAGAGCTACAGGGAGAAAGGCCAAAAAGCAAGCTTGCTTGGGAAACACTTGCTCAGGGCTACAGAGTGTTCATGGAGACTGTTTAGTGCAGCCCAGTAAATACAAACAAAAACACAAAGGTTCCCCAGGACAGAGACAGTTCAAATACCACCACGCACAACCATGCAATAGGCCTTAACAAAGAACCAAGCACAGACTTTTAAAAATCATGCTTAAAAAGATGTCAGAAGAAAAATGCTAATTCAAAATTGATTTTAAATATGCCGATGGGGGAAAAAAAAAAAGCTAGAAGGAATTACACCAAAAGACTATCACGGATTAATGGAACTGATTATTATTTCCTTTGTATTTTCTGTATTTGCTAAAAGGAGCATCAAGTCCCCAGATGGCATATGACCCGTCATCACCTGTGTGCTGCTCACAGCTGCAGCGTGTCATGAGGATGCACGTCAGGTCACAGAACAGGTGTTCAGAGGCGGCCTGGCAGGCGACAGGGCCAGCAGGTACCCAGCTCTCCCCATCTTTCTCATTGGCAGCACACGGCCTTTCAGCACCAGTCCCATGCCCTCATGGTCACATAACGGCTGCCCAGCTCCTGCAATCATGTTCACACAACTGTGTCCACAGACTGGGGAGCCGGGAGAGTCTTCCCATGCTGCTCTTTGTATCAGGGGAGAAAGGTCTTCCGCAGGTGCCTGGCAGTAGGCCTACGCTTCTCACACACACCCTCTCAGTGAGGGAGGGAGAGCTGGCACCTACACTCAGCCTTTCCAGCGGGAGACAGGGAGAAGGAATGGAGGTCACCTTTGGGGCAGGCAGGCGACAAGACCCCCAGCCGCCTCCCTGTGAAAGTGTCCCTGATGCTCCACTGGTCTTCAGTGCCTTTTGTGTATTTCCACCACTCTCTCCTTGTGCCTCCGGGACTGATCTGCCACCATCTGTATCCCTCAGTAGACAAAGCTCCTTGAGGTCAGGTTGTGGTTTCTCGTCATCCCGTCAGCATGGTGCCGCAGACCAGACACAGAAAGCTCCATCAGCGTTTGCTGAAGAGAGTTCTCATTTTAATTCATTCCTTTGTTGAACTTACTCAACAAAAATGGACCATGTGTCCCCCGGGCCCACAGGTTCAAGTGCGCCAGTGAACGGACGCGAAGACCAATGCTCACAAGGTGCTGGGGGCCAGAGAGGGTCACCTCGCTCCAAGGTGCCTGCGTCCAGGAACTCTGCCTGCTCCTAAGTCTACTTTGGCAGCCAGGGTTTCCTTTGCACCACAACGAATGAAAGTCACGCAGAAATCTGACTTTGTGAAAATGATACATCTATCTCACTTCACTTCAACATAATGTAATATCACTAATATTAATAATTCTAGCTCTAGAAATTGTACCAGTCTCCCAAAGAAAGAGTCCTTGACCCAAAATATCAGAGGATATTAAACTGAGAAATGATCTACTGATGCAAATCATTAAATCTATTTGCATTTGCTTACTGAACCCTATCACAGAAATTAAACTCCATGCGGTGGGAAGCCGGCTGCGCATGGTTAAGAGGAGACATCGTGGTGGATCCAAGCTCTATGTCATTAATTTTCCCACTTTCCCTCATTAACAAGTAAAATGTTTTTACTGCTTGAAAAGTTTTAATAAATAGAAAAAACCAGGGCAGCTGACATAGGTTTTCATGTAATATACAAGGGCTTTTAATATTTTTACATACATTAATGAAAAAGCCAGGAAAAAACGTTAAAAGGTGACATACGTGGGGAAAAACAAAAAGAGCAGCCTGCAGAAAAGGACGTACTGCTTCCACTTCTGTGCCCTTGACTCTGGCAGCTGTGCCCAGTCCTCACGGACATCAACAGAAGGGGACCACGTGGCCCTGCCCTCGGCCAGCCTCTCCCTGCCATCAGTGGCCCCGAAGTCTCAGAAACTCAGGCAAGGCAGTCTTTCACAGCTGGCCAAACACGTCCCCCGCTGACCAGACGATGTGCCTGAGACCCGGAATTCTCCACCAAGACCAAAGCGATGAACTGACACCAGTACAGAGACAAACTTCAAGGCCCAGTCCTCACGAAGAAATCACACACACACATGAACATGTACGTAATTTAGCTAAAGACTCAGACTTCTGCGATATTGAAGGCTTTGAAAGCCACAAACCCACGTCTGTGGCAACTTCCACTCTCACTGACCTCTGGGGTGCAGGAGGCCCAGGCCCAGGGGTCACACAGGTCTGTGCCGAGTTATCCTCCCAGACTGGCCAACCACCCGGGCAAGCGGCGTCATGGTGACATAGCACAAGCCACAGAGGGCCCCGCCGGATCTGCACTGCCAGCAGCTGTAGGACCACAGTCATGGCCCAGCGGTACCCATGTGGGGAGCCTGCCCCTCCCACGTGTTCAGGGAACGGAGTGCTTGGCCATCAGGGGGTGGGCAGCCGTGGCCTCCCCTCCTGTCTGTGGCCCCACTGGCCTTCCTCTCAGCAGGTCCCCCTTAGTGAGTCAGTTTCCGCAATTAAAACAGTCACCTATTTTTTGGCCCATAACCCTGGGAGGAGAGCTGTCCTTCGGTTCTTCTTATCCTGGTCCCATGACCACCAAGCTTCTGATCATTATCCCACAGACACAGCCTGAGCCCCACTTCCGGCAAGCCTGGGCTGAACATGGCAGCAAGGAGGCTGCCCACGCCCTGGGGACTCGCCTTTGGTACTCAGTGTGGTTCTTGTGGCCTGGGGTCACTCTTGGACAGCAAGGGGTGCACTTCCCAGGCGAGCACAGGCCGGGCAGAGCAGGCTATGCCTGACCCCTCTGGCTTTCTCTAAGGCATGTTCCATGGGTCTGCTAAAGATTTTCTGATGCTGGTTTGATATTTGGGTTTTGATCACTGCAACCAATGGTGGGGTCTGGTAAATAAACAAATAGACAGTAAGGAAAGAGTACAATGTCAGTACAGGTGAAAACATCTCACAGAAACTTACAGAGATAGATTATCAGTGTGGAAAACACGGAGCCTTGAAACTATGCAAAAATAATCAAAAAATAAAGAGCAACCCAGATCTACCTCGAGTTGTCAGACTGGGGACGAGGGCTCCTGGGGGCAGCAGCAAGCAAGGTGGGCCTGCTTCCCGAGGGTGCTCCGGTCTGCGGCAGCTGATGCTCTTCCTGAAGTCACCTCTCCATCCCTCCCTCTGCCCCACCTATCACCCCCAGGACCTTTTGTCTTTCCTAGCCGCAACTCTCCTACCTACCTATTAACCTTCCTCCACCTTCTCTCAAAAGTCCAATCACACCATAAAGGAGACGGTGACAAGGTGCAAAAAGCCAAATGGTTAACCCAGCATCCTTTAAATGCTCATTAATGTAAAAACGGCGCCTTTCTTCAGAGCGTCTCTCCACCTCACAGTGCACTGTGCATGTACTTGGGTCCTGTTTTCGCTAATGATACCTCCCCACATTTGTGCAAAATGTTCTGTTTCTTTGAATTCCTTCCCATTGATCATCAACACCTGTCCACCCTGGTTCTGCAGCTGCCCTGCACCTTTGGGCCTCGGATTTCTCACAGGGAATGAGACTGGGACAGGGGAGACACAGGGCCCTACCTGAAATAGCTCCATGTCCTGATGCAGAAGCGCCCAGAGGCCCACCTGCCCTCCAGGCCGAAACAGCACTACCAACGTCGGCAGAGGGTTCTGGCCTCAGGGGTCTTCGGACACTCCTTCTCTGGGCTTGGAGGAACCCACACAAGGTGTGTTGGCACCAAGATGGAAAGGAGTAGGGTGGGTGCCAGGGGATGGGCTGGCTGAAATGGGGAGTCAGTGTTTAATGGGTACTGGTTTCAGTTTTGCAAGACAGAAAATTCTGGAGATGAAGCCAGGCACGGTGGCTCATGCCTGTAATCCCAGCACTTTGGGAGGCCGAGGAAGGTGGATCACCTGAGGTCAGGAGTTAGAGACCATCCTGGCAACATGGTGAAACCCCGCCTCTACTAAAAACACAAAAATTAGCCGGGCATGGTGGCACACACCGGTAATCCCAGCTACTTGGGAGGCTGAGGCATGAGAATCACTTGAACCCAGGAGACGGAGGTTGCAGTGAGCTGAGATCGTGCCACAGTACTCCAGCCTAGGAGACAGAGTGAGACTAAGTCTCAAAAAAAAAAAAAAAAGAAAAGAAAAGAATCAAAACACAGAAACATTCTGGTGATGGGTGGTGGTGATGGCTGCAGAACACTGTGAACCCACTAACATTGCTCAACTGCGCAATCACAAACGGCACCAACATGGTTCAACTGCGCACTCACAAACAGCACTAACGTCGTTCAACTGCGCGCTTACAAACGGCACCAACTAACATCACTCAACTGCACGCTCACAAACGGTACCAACATCGCTCAACTACACGCCCACAAATGGCAACAACTAACATCGCTCAACTGTGTGCTCACAAACGGCACCAATATCGCTCAACTGTGCTCTCACAAACGGCACCAATATCGCTCAACTGTGTGCTCACAAACGGCACCAACTAACATCACTCAACTGCACGCTCACAAATGGTACCAACATCGCTCAACTACACGCCCACAAACGGCACCAACTAACATCACTCAACTGCACGCTCACAAACGGCGCCAACGTCACTCAACTGCACGCTCACAAACGGCGCCAACGTCATTCAACTGCACGCTCACAAACGGCACCAACGTCACTCAACTACGCGCTCACAAATGGCACCAACTAACATCGCTCAACTGCACGCTCACAAACAGCACCAACATCCTCAACTGTGCGTTCACAAACGGCGCCAACATCGCTCAACTGCGCGCTCACAAACGGCACCAACTAACATCGCTCAACTGCGCGCTCACAAACGGCACCAACTAACATCGCTCAACTACGTGCTCACAAACGGCACCAACTAACATCACTCAACTGCGCACTCACAAATGCTGCCAGTCGTTCAACTGCACACTCACAAACGGCACCAACATCGCTCAACTACACGCCCACAAACGGCATCAACTAACATCGCTCAACTACATGCCCACAAACGGCACCAACATCGCTCAACTACACGCCCACAAACGGCACCAACTAACATCGCTCAACTGCGTGCTCACAAACAGCACCAACATCCTCAACTGTGCGTTCACAAACGGCGCCATCGCTCAACTGTGCGCTCACAAACGGCACCAACTAACATCACTCAACTGCGCGCTCACAAATGCCGCCAATGTCGTTCAACTGCACACTCACAAACAGCACCAACTAACATCACTCAACTGCGTGCTCACAAATGGCACCAACATCGCTCAACTGCGTGCTCACGAACGGTGCCAATGTCACTCAACTGCGCGCTCACAAATGGTGCCAACGTTGTTCAACTGCGCGCTCACAAACGGCACCAACTAACATCACTCAACTGCGCGCTCACAAACGGCAACTGTGGGAAACCTTAAGTGACATCACAGGAAACCGTGTAGTTGGGTCAAAACAATATTTATTATACAGGCAGAAGGGATTTCTCCTTCCCTAGTGAAAAGTTTGTGATTTTACTGTCCTGAGTGGGTAACCATTCACCGAAATAAACAGAAGGCCTGGCCCTACTTATTATCCAGAGCACATGATGACAATTTCTCTGTAATTTATACCTCTGCTCCTCCATATCAGACAAATAAACTGTAAATGGATTTTAAAAAGAGAAAATATTATACGTATTTTCGTTTTGTCAATTCATACAATCCCCATAACGCTTTGGGATGAGTGCAGTAGATGCCCTTTAAAATGGACCTCTCCTCTGGGCTTCTAGCAGCGGCCGTGATTCTTTTAAATACATCACCAAAGTCATACTCAGACAAAAAAATTTATCATCCCTAGACTGCTTAACCAGCAAAACTGTTCCAGCTTGCAAACACAGATGACACTTCATGCAAGCAAACTAATTTCCTTGGACACAATTTGTCAAAAAGAAAAGAGAAAAAGAAGAAAACTCCTATTGACATGTTAGGCTAAAGTGACTTTAAGAGTTTGTAATAATAGATGCAGATGGGGACCCCACATTGGGAACATTTTATTGCTTATATTTTAAATTCAGGAACTTCATAAATCCAGAACATGCTTCTCGCCCTCAGATATTAAGGCTAAAAATGCAACCATAAAGTTGTTTGTCAATTTCTTCTCCAGAAGGCAATTTACTGCTGACGGTATTATGTCTAAGCATATGGATCTGCAGGCAATAAAAATCTGGAGGGCTCTTGAAAACTCTGATGCAAAAAACGAGAAGATATCACATGATTAATTATGCCTTTAATACGAGATTCTAGGAAACGGTCTGATAAAGTTAGGGGAGAAAAGCTGCAAAACTGAAGAAGAATGGAAGGAAATGGATCGACCATTCCGAGGGAGGAACCTCATCCTTATTCCAACACAGTGCCTCTAACAGGCACCAAGCAGACAGGGCATTCACTGATGTCGACATGCTGAAATCCGTCCACACACTCACATTTCTTTCCTTCAACATATTTGCCAAACTTGGTAAGTAAATGAATTCTAACAAAGAAACCAGCTATTTATGACATCAATTATAGAAAATGCCACAACAGGGCAAGTTCTAGAGACCCGAGGCCAGGCCCCGATCCATTCTCGGTGCTCCCACCTCCAGCCCATCTTCGTGCCTCCCAGGCTCCCACAGGGCCTGGACCTGGAGGACCTGCCTGGCCTGACCAGGCTCTCTGCCTCCTCTCCTGGCCTGGTCTCCAGGGTCTCTTTGCCCTGATGGTCCTTGCATTTATTTGCGTTCATGTCAAAGCTACCTCCCCAGCCCCTCCTGAAAGCTGCAAGTGGGACTGACGCCTCTCCCCACTGCCCCCAGCACCCTGCACAGCCCACAGGCAAAGCAGACGCCAGGCTGCCTGCAGGACCAGCCAACAAGGAGGCTTTCAGCACCGCTTCTGGTGAGAAGGGTGTCACGGTCTCAAAATATTATTTTCAATAAAAGTTTTGTTTACCTAGAGAAGATTTAAACACACCAAAAACTTTGAAGGAAATAAGTGGCCCAGTTTTCTTTTTAATAAAAGCAGTGCTGGGTTGTACAATAACTCTTCCAAACAGAGCCACTGAACAGGATAAAGATCAGAAAGCTCAGTATTTTTCCAGGTGATTTTTAGAAAGGAAAAACCACTATTTGGAGGAGGCCACTTTTGGGGTATCTGTGATAATTCAGAAGAATGATAAACAGTTTCTTTTTCCCTAGTTTCAGGAATATATATTTTTAGTGGCAGGAATATTAAAGTAGAACAGAATGTCTTATAATGTACATATACAAACACCTACTTATACACAGCATTTTTCTATGAGGGATGAACAAGGGAAAGAGTCAGCATACCCCAAACCTTGTATTTTCCTACTATAATGGGTTAAGCCTTAAAAACATGTTTCTCCTCATAATTGCATCCTTCTAGGACTGTTTATATTCCACTTTTAGCTTGTCTAAACACCCCGGCAGAAAACTGTGTGGTTGGAATGTGCACACTCCACACACAAAAAGCCCTCGCCTGGCGACCATGTGCCAACCTTTGGCTGGCAGGAGACCTCACCAGACGACGCATCAGCTTCTTGGGAACAAGAACAAGTGTTGCCTCCCATAGCTGTGCTCTCAGCCCCGTCCTTCTCCAGCCCCACCTGACCAGTGCCAATTTGGTTAGAAGACGCCTCTAGAACAAGCAGAAGGCTTGCTTTAGTAGCGGAAGGCTTAAATGGCTGTTCTGCCAGAAGCCGTGAACACTCCCCAGTGTTACTCGAAGGGAATGCAGAGAGAGAGCATTTTCTAAATGCTTCACCCGCCCCAGCCAACCAAGGGCGGGAGGATAGCTTTCTGGAAGAACGCACGGGAAAAGCAGCTTTGAAAGCAGTAACGTGGATTCCATCAAGAATAATCACTGCAAGAAAACGGTAATCCCCTGCCCCGTCCAGCCCCCAGCACACACTACGAGCTTGTATTCTGCCAATGGACGCCGGAAATTAAAGTCACTGCCAGGTCGGCAGAAGGATCAGTGTTCTCCAGAACCACTCCACGAACCTGCAGGTGTACTGAAGTCATGCAGTACATAACCCTTTCTACTTCCAAATATTTGCATGTGTATGTTTTGTGCGTGTGGATCAGATGGGGTAGGAGAGGAAACGGGGCAGGTGAGTCTCTTGCTGACGTGTATGGAGAGACTGGGGTTCTCAGAGAGGTCCTCAGTGAACCAGAGATGACCCTGTCAGAGAAGAGGTGGGCAAACGTCCCCAGCAGGCTGCACAGACACAGTGAAATCGAGACACAGGACACTGCGGAACAAAGCTAGACCTCCTCTCGACAGCCTTTGAGTTGTAACTATGATTTCGGTTCTACTTAGAGAGCATGGCCTAGTCTAGTGGGAGATCGAAGAAACGTGCTTGTCAGAAGAACACTACTGCAGTGTGATAAACTGTGTTTCTGCAGAGGACATTCTCTCCCTCCTGTCCACCCCAACCCTGACACAGAGCTCCAAGAACAAATCTAGAACTTGGGGTGTTTGGGGTGAAGGAGACTCACCTCTGGCTCAGTGTCCTCGTGAGCCACCCCCGTGTTCTATTTGATTCACTTTGTTCTGTGATGGAACCATTTCCAGTTCAGACATATGCTGAGCAAACAGCATTTAGCTGGCATCCCGAAGTCAAACTAATCAAACGTGGCGTGTTGGTCTCAAAGCAGCCCAGGTGCCAAGGAATTCTTATGTTCAGGGCCTGAAGAAGACCTGACGTCAGTGTTCCACCCGCTGCGCCCTGCCGCGGAGAGGCGAGGTGCTCCTCTCGGGGAAGCTCCGGGCAATCTGGGCACAATACCCACCTCTCTCCTTTCAGCCTCCTGGCTCCATTCTCTCTCTGTCCTTCTTCGTTTTTTTTCAGTCTCCGTTGGTAGCTCTTCATGGCCACCCACCTGTTAAACTGTTCCTCCAGGTCCTTCATTTCTTTTCCTGAGGTTCTTCTTTGCTCGCCTCTCCCCTAGTCCTGGGAGGACGCACCACCCTGTCAGATGCCCAACAGAGGGCTCGCAGCCTCTTAACTGCCTCCTTCTGCTACCCCTCCACGCCCCTATACCCTGTCAGTGGCCAGGGCCTGCTGGTTCACCACCCAACGATGCCCTAAATCGGTCAGCCCCAATCAGCTCTGTGGCCAGTCACCTAGGCTCGGGCCCCTGCCAGCTGCTGTCTTGAGGAATTCACCAATCTCGAGGTGTGGAACAGCCCACTTCCCTGTCTGTCCTGTCTGCCCCTGCCTGCCCCTGTCTGCCCGTCTGCCCCTGAGCTGGGCTTGGGCTGCAGATGGGGCTGCACATTCCGGCCCCTCCCCAACCCCACGCAGGGCCTGCCATCCAGTCTGACACAGAGCAGGGCCCTCGCATGTTTAGAGAATGAGCGACTAAATGACAGAAGCTCACTGAATCCTAAACGTATTCACAATGTTTTTATCGCAAAAAGATCCACTTCCGTTACTTGTAGAGCAACTGGAAATAAAAATTCTGGATGAATGTGCCAAAAGACAATGCTTCAGTTCAATTCAAAAATTAAACTCATTTAACCTTTAACTCAATTTAAATTCTGAACTGATCAGCACGCAAGAGCTACCCTGTACATTAATATCAAGGAGCTGATCTAATTACTGATACAATTTTACATTTAACAAACCAAGTATACTGTGGGAGTTTAGAGCTTAAATGACATGAACACTTTTAAAACAAAAACTGAAAACTATTCATTAGTTGCAGACAGTTTAAATATCAGAAAATATTACTTAAAGACATAGGAAGAATAAAAAAGCATTCCAGAAATCAAATTTCAGAGTATGAGAGGTGTGTGTCAGCAGTCGTACAGGTTGTGCGTTTGCAAAAGGAGAAGGCGGCTGGCCCGAGATGCAACGGCATCCTGAGGATGGCGTCCACAGACGTGGCCCTGAATAACTACCACCACCATTCTTGTTTCATCTCAGCTTCTTCTCCTCTAAAACAGCACATCACCGTCCAACGAGCTCTAATACCAGCACGTATGCGAGCTCACGTCGTAACTTTACAATGACTCCATGTGTACGGTAGGCGAGTGATATCATGAGGACAAACCCAGTGCTGAGCCTGAACTTCCAAATCTGACATTACCTGGAGGACACTGGCCCTCAGGCCCCAGGACAACACTGACTTGAGTTCCTACTGACCAAGCCCCAATCAGGACGGTCTCAGAGGCTCCCTCAACTGCAGACAAGAGTCATAGAGGATTTCACAGGAGAACAATGGTCACCCCCAGAGTGGCAGTCTCTAGTGCAAGTTCAGCTAAGTAGAGGGAATACCCACTTCTTCCCCCAAGTCTTCCCCAGGACCCTGTAACCCACCATCCCTCACCCCATCTCCATTTCTCTTATTGATAAAGGGACATCGATGCCAACAACTTCACAGAGGGGTCCGGAGGATGAAGTGCAGTGACAGAAGGACACCTCCTCCCACCAGGCCAGACAGACGAGGCAGGGGCTGTTCCACAGGTGCCAGTCCCTCCAAGTCTCCACTTCCTTGGCATCTGCCTGACCCCTGGCCACGCCACCTTTTCTGGGAGAAACAGAGACTCCAGGAGGAAACGGAAATGGCCTCTGAGATGTTTCTGTGGGATACTGTCAGAAATGCCACACTTGGCGTTTCTCACAGGGGTTCATTGAGCCTCATTTCCCATACAATGTGGACAAGCCCGTTCACCAGCTTTTCAAGACCACAACTAATTAGAAGCAGCAAACTGCCATGAGGTGAGGGGACTGAAAGGCAGGCAATGCAAGCCCAGTGCAGACACGGGGCCAGGGTCCGCAGGGCCAGACTCTTCGCAACAGACGCTGATCAGCAGGAGGGGCGTGGCCCACCCATGCAGCAGGGCAGTGAGGGCCAGGGCCCAACTCCGCAGGGCGCCAGGGCCATCAAGAAAGGGCACTGTCATCTTGGCCAATCCCATCAAGGTTGGCTGTTGCAAGATTACGAATCTGAGACAGGATTTTGTGCACAGGGCCACACCCAAACCCCACAAGCCTCTAAGCTGGGCCCAAGGCCATGCTGGGGCTTCCTGAGGGTGAAAGCCGCAGTCTGAAGACAACCTGGAAATACCAGGGATTTGAGCCAAGAAGTGACCTTCCTAAAACCTGAACAGACGTCGATGCTGCCTGTGGCGGCAACGTGCCTATCCGGTGGCTGCCACTTCCAGGATCTTTCCTCCCCCGGCCTGCAAGTCACACGATGTAATTCTTGATGAGAACTGGATTGTGCCAAGGTTCCGTGTTTCCTCCTCATGAAAACAGAGAAAGGCTCTCTGTGGCCGCATAAAGGAGAGAGGGGCATGATCTCTCTGGAAAAGCTGCCCTCCCTTCACAAGCAGAGCCGAACAGCGGTGAAGCCCAGTGACTCTGAAATGGAAACTTATTGTTAAGTGCAGGGATTTAAGGGGTTTTATTTTAACATGCCAGAGAGGCAGAAACATCCACCTCTCTGCTTCAATTAACCCATTTACCTGTTACTCTAAAGTGCTCTTTTATTCCAAATGTTGGAAACTTAAAAAATCTTTTGCTCTGACAGTTTGGTTCATATTCTGAACTCAGATATTTGTAGCTATCATTCACCCATTCTTTTCTTCCTTCCAAGAGGTTCCTGGCAGACTTAAAATTAAATGAACAAGTTTGCTTCTGACTCACGGACACAGGCACACACATTTGTCATCTCTGTCTCCTTGTAACACAGTTACAGAATTGACAGAAATAAAACTTTTGCATTGCTTTTTTTCCTTAGATGAGTCCAGAACGTAAGGACCCTGAATCTCAGTGACACTTGTTTAAATACCGTCCACCTGGCTGCCACCACTGTCTACTCTGCCCCCAGGTCAGCACAGAACCAGCTGCGGGGAGAAAATGTCAAGAGCACAGAAGCTGGTGAGGTTGTGCATCGTTCAGGTTTGCTTTTCTAGATCAGAAACCATACAACAATTTCACAGTGCATCACGGAACCTCGCTCTTCTATGGCCAGGCAGCACTGTCCTGGGGTGGACGGGCCGGTGCTCCACAGCCTGGGATTCTCGGCAGTGCTGTAGAGAGGAGCTCTGACCTGCCCTTTCAGCTGCCAATCAGAGGAGCACAGCAAACTTCATCATTCACAACTCAGAAGGCTCAGTGTGCAGAACCTGTCTCCCATCACGCAACGGCAGGGTTTTCACGCCATACGCTCACTTAAAAGCATATTATGCTGCCTCCCTTTATTTTACTAAGGTCCAAGAGCTGCCACTTCACGGGCTGCACTAACACCTCTGCAGGCCCCACGTGCAGCACTGTGTGTCCGGGGGCCCGCAGTCGACCTCCATCGCACCCTCTCATCACAGACCATGAGAATTCGTCACAAGGACCTGTGGAGCGGAGAAACACCGTGGCTTCCTGTCTTGTCTCTTCAGCCGTCAAACCTGAAAGACGAGGCCACCATCAGCCTGAAAGACGAGGCCACCATCAGCCTGAAAGACGAGGCCACCATCAACCTGAAAGACGAGGCCACTGTCTGGCTTCTAAAGGACACTGCACTATAAATGTTTAGCATGGGGTGAAGCATACGCACAATTTGTGTTATTGATAACATAAGGCACAAGAGGAACTCCCTATCCACCACTGATCATTTACCCCTCTCAGGCAGAAACGGGAGGCGACATCCGTCAGCACGGACGGGCCTCACCGACACGGAATGGCAGAGCCAGCGGGGGCGCGAACAAGGGGTTCCAGGCTCGCCAGGGCACTCAGCCACTCGTTTTTGAAAAACAGACGACTTCTATAAAGCCAAGGAACGCCTGGCAAGTTTTCCTCACAGAAACATGCTTATTTGACTCAAGAGACCTCCTTAAGGAACACTCTGTAAAGTAAAATAATTACATTTTTTAAGCACATACAACACAAATCATTATTCCACGGCACTGAGGAAAAGCAATGAGACAGCTGAACTTGCCGCAGGTAAAAGTCCTACAGAGAGCGTTTTTTTGGATGTTATTTTTACTGGGAGTGCTTCTCTGAGTGTTTGTCCTTAAGAACAGTTTCTTCTCCTCCTTGAAAGATCAATTATAATAACGTGAATGCGGCAAGTGTCTGTATTAATTTCCCAATCTGTCAGAAAAAACGAATTCATGAAGTTCCCAGGAAGGTTCTCGTGGCCCGTGGACCTTGAGGAACCATCCGACTGGCACCGGTCAGACCGACCTGCAGAGAGGGGCCGCGGGGATAACTGGCAGCACGGACTCGGCAGGTGCACATACCAAGCCAGCCGGGACCCCATGCACTGCTGAGGGTCGACTGAGTTCCTGAACATATTTAGAGATTAGTGGGAAAGAGGCAAAACGCAGGTCACTTCCTGCTGCAGCTGCCTTCGGGAAGCTCAAAGGCATCTTCACACTTTCCACAGGGCATGTTTCGAGGGCAGAATCTCACAGGGCATCCAATGTCATCAGACAACTCCCCTCCCAGGTTCAACACAGAGGCCCTGCAGGATACGTTCTCACGTTCCAGAGGATCTAGGGCCAGGCCAGCCTCGCTGGTGACTGGAGGCCCTATCTGTCCAGCCAGCCAGGTGCTCAGAAGAGGGTCAGGCCCAACCTGCATGCCCCACCCAGCCTCAACCCAAGGGCTGGCTGGGCCAGATGCCAAAAGCAGACCCACCAACCCTGTAAACAGATCCCTACCCTGAAGACAGAAAAAGAGCCTCTGCAGTAGAAGACAGACTGTGTGTAGTCCTCACATTTTCCCAAATACAGAAAGTTTTACAGCGCTTTAGTTGGATTGGACTCTTTCAGCTTTTCCAGTATTACATTCCTATATTTTTCTGAAAAAAGGCTTATGTGAAAAAAAACAAAAGAATGAAAAACAAGGGTAAGCCCTTGGTAAGTGAAAGATGAACCCCCTCAGCTCCCCAGCATCCAAGATCTAGAAGTCCTACTGCTACTATTTTTGTAATCTAAGTATGACCCAGGGTGATATGGTCCATTTTTTCAAGTAATCAAATACGGCAATCAACATTATGGAAAACTAAACAAGCCCCAAAATAACATTAGAAAAATAAACACATACCGCCTGGCCCCTCTCATTAGACTGTGGGCACTGCAGGGAATCTGACGAGGTCAGAGCTCTGCAGCCGCGGGAAGATGGCGCGGGGGAGCTGCTCCGCTCTGGCAGAGGCCAAGCGCTCCTGGATGTGATGGCATTCACAGAAACCTGATACTGTCAGGCACTTATGAAACTAACTTTAAAGCAGTTTATGTTGCTTCCCTTTTGGAAACTATGCCACTTTCCCAACGGATGTGCTTCTCACACACGTTTTTAGGGAGGGAAAGGTAACTAGGCAAGGAAGTCGTCGGTCCCCGCGCGAAGCCACACACAGGTAAATGGACTCACCTGGGGAGCGGGAAACACACTTTGTACAGAAGCACAGATGCAACGTCACTGAAGCCGTTCAGAGGAAGCAAGGACCACCCTGGGACTCACAGGCACTCGGAAAAGGTGGGGGCAGGGGCCAGAGCCAGTAGGACGCTGCCCCAAATCCCGGCAGTCACTGTCACTCAGCAACCAGAGGACAGCAGCCACACAGAGCACAAATGGCTCCAGGGAGAGCACCCCGAGATGAGTGAAGGCAGCACCCAATTCTACTAAACCAGGAAGCTTCACAGAAGACTTCTGACACCAGACCCAGATGGCGTCCAAGGTGCATTCATCTCACAATCTGGGGATAAAGTAATATCAATCCAACCCTTACTCTTTCAGAAAATAGAACAGGGAATGCTTCCAAACTGATTTGTCAGCAGAATGAGCCTAATTCCAAAACAAGACAAAGATATTACCAAAAAAAGAGAAAACTATACACCTGGTTTAAAATTCTAAAAATTTATTCTACCAAATTTAAAGAAGAAAGGAGAAAGATTGCATGACTATGTCAACGCATACATGAAAATCATTTGACAAAACTCCACCCAGTGAGGGAGACGCCTCTGAAACACAAAATGGGGAGTAAGCCGTCACTGGGGAAATCCTGCAAGCTCCCCAAACCAGGAACCAGGGAAGGACGTCCGTTGTCGCCACCCTCACTGAAGTCATCCTGGAGGGTTCTGGACAGCTCAGTAGAAGAAATTAAAAGCATAAAGATCAGAAGGGAAGATGCATATTGTCTTTATTCATAGACATCATGAATTTTTATACAGAATCCTCAGCAATCTCAAAACCCTGGAACAAATACATGAATGAGTCAAGATTCCAGAATATAAGATCAACATACAAGCCAGTTGTTAAATACAAGCAGCAATAAATTAAAAGGTTAAAAAGTTTCAACCTAATTTAGAATACCACCAAGAACAAAGTATTTAGAAATGGAGTTTGCCAGATGAGCAAAGCCTCCAGGCAGAAAAACCATCCAATGCTGCCGAGGACAATGAAAGAACGTAAACAAATGCAGATGCCAGTCGAAGCCGGGAACTGACCCCTTCAATACCAAGACGTCAACCTTCCAAAATTGACACCCAGGTTCAATGAACTCCCAATCGAAATCCCAAAAAGAATCACTGCAGAAATTTACACCTGAATTCTAAAAGTAATATGCAAACTTAAGAGACGCAGAAGCCAAATGATTTAAAAATAAATAAATTTAGAGGACTCATGGACTCACATTACCTGGCATCAACACGTATCACAAAGCTACCTAACCAGGCCAGCGTGGAATGGGCATAGAACAGGCAAAGGTAGGCTGAACCAAACAGAGCAAAACTAGAAACAGGCTCACACACCCATGGTCAAATGATGGTAATTCAATGAAGAAGAGAGACAATTTTTATTTTCCAACAAATGATACTAAAACAATTAAATAGCTACAGGGAAAAAATAAACTCTATACCTCACAAAAAGGTAATTCAAAATGGATCACATATCTAAACATTAAAAAAAAAACTACAAAGCTTTTAAAAGAAATTACAGGAGAATGAATTTCAGAAATTACAGTAGGCAAATATTTCTTACAGAGAACACAAAAAGTCTTAAACAAAAGGGGAAAAAAAGACATATGGACTTGTTCAAAATTTAAAACCTCTTCTCATCAAAAGACACTATTAGAAAAACAAAAAAGCAGACCTCCAGCTTGTCAGAAAATCATCACAATACGTGCATGTGAAAAAGTCTCCTATCCAGAACCACAAATCAGTAACAACAACAAACACACAAACAAGAAAGCTCTAATTTTAAAATAGGCAAAAGGTGGCCAGGCACAGGGGCTCACGCCTGTAATCCCAGCACTTTGGGAGGCCAAGACAGGCAGATCACAAGATCAGGAGTTAGAGACCAGCCTGACCAACATGGTGAAATCCCATCTCTACTAAAAATACAAAAATTAGCCGGGCAAGGTGGTGGGCGCCTGTAATCCCAGCTACTCGGGAGGCTGAGGCAGGAGAACTGTTTGAACTCAGGAGGCGGAGGTTGCAGTGAGCTGAGATTGCACCACTGCACTACAGCCTAGGCGACAGAGCAAGCCTCCATCTTAAAACAATAAAAAATAAAAAATAGGCAAAGGACTTGAGTAGATATTTCACAAAGAAAACACAGGAATGGCCAAGACTTCATCAGGATAAGTCATCGGCAAAGTGCAAATTAGAACCACAATGAGATAATACTTTATACCAGCCAAAATGGCTAAAATCTGAAAAACTGACACCACCAAGTACTGCCAAGAACATGGAGTAACTGAAACGCACACTGCTAGTGGAAATTTAAGATGATACTGCTCTGAAGAAAGTTTTGGCAATTTCTTGTCAAGTTAAACATACATTTGCCATCCAGCCCAGCAATTCCACACTCAGGAATTTACTCAGGAGAAATGGAAACAAAAATTCGCAAAGACTGATTTAAGGGGGCACAAGGGAACTTTCTGGAATGTTCTGTATCTTGAATGTTCTATGTCTTCGGTGGTGGTTATATGGTTGTACGCTTTTGTCAAAAACCATTGAATTGTACACTTGAAATCTTAAGTCTTCTATGTAATTTTTATCTAAATTTTAAAAATGATACAATGTTAAACTTAATTGAATATTCATATAGTTTTATATACTATTCTCAAACTTTTAAATGCTCCCCCCACCAAAATTAACTGTGCACACTAACACTGCTGGCTGCCCTCCAAATCCCACTCCTTCCTTACTCACAGTACACCTAATTTTAGCCCATATATGACACGTCCTCCTTTCTTTCTCCCCTACCTGTCACTTGGGCCCAGCGCCGTCTTGAAGCACCAGGGAAGGGACCACCATCTGGAGACCCCGAGAGGAAAGCTCAGAGGAGCCCAAGTTCCCAGAAGCCATGAAGGCAACAGCCCCAGCTACCACGGTTTGTCTACAGGTGTGTCTTCAAGTGAGCAATCAGCCAGATCGTATTCAGAAGTCAGCATTATTTCAGGGCTGTTGTTACACCTGAACCTGATCCTAACTTGATTCAGAAAGTTCATAAAGTAGAAATTCAAAATTAAGCCTCTTCATCCTATTTGCATAATCCACAACGGGCATTTAACTAAACATATCTTACAATGTTTGCTGTTTTTGTTTTGTTTTCCTTTTTCTTCCCCAAATTCACTTTGTACCTTTACTTTTTCCCAAAAGAAAAAAAACCAACACATAATTTCTATGATTTATTGTGCAACTGAACATGCTAAAAGACAAAATGACATTTTCCCCTACAAATTATTTGGTGCCTGTGATTTTCTGAACACTACAGCCAGATGGTTCTCATAGAAATTGAAAAGAGTGTATTCACATAGTTCAAAGGTTTGCTTATTTTTTGGTCTTAAAAAGACTATATTGATTGTAACGTGCAGCTCTACAGGAAAAATCTCGACAGCGGAGGCGAGTGCTGATATTTATGACTGCACTTGTGCTCATTACGGCTGTCTCTGACAGGGGTCCATTAAAATCAATTTTTATGTTTCTTATGTATTTTCTTTATCTAATGTTCTTGGCATTGTGTTTATTAGCCAGTTAAGAGAAACACCAAGCATAGGAGTGGGTGTTTTTTTTCTTCTTGTCAGAAATAACAAGACCTACAATTTTAATAGAATGAACGGAGGAAATTAAATGTTACATTTCAAAGCAAAACATTAAGGAGTGCTTTACATTTTTTGTTTTTGCAGTTAGAGAAATACAGTGGGAGCTGTTCACAAAAACAGAGACACGTACGCTTTTAGAAATGACAAGACCCTAAAGCCATGCTGAAAAGGGGCTTTCGGGCCCTTCCTCAGGCAGGGCTGTCCTCAGCCACACCCGCGCCAAGGGTCTGACCACGGCTTTCAGAGGGCAAGTGGGCCTCCTGGTTAAGGAATTCCAGAACATCAAGCAGTCCCTAGTATGAAAGTCACCTGGCAGACTCTGGCGGAACAGGGAACCCTGGTCTGGATTTTTCTTTTTTTTCAATCAAGATTAATCCTGTATCTCCCTGTCTCTAAATTTCTAGAGACATATGCTGAAGAACCAAAATGTTCAATGCTCATCACCAACCAACTCCTCTGTAAACGTACACATTAATCAAACATCTTGGAGCTACTAATGAAAGGGTATGAAGGCCATGGCCCTGGGTTCATCGGAGGCGGAGGGCTTCTGGACAACACACAGAGAAGCTGCAAACGCAGGAGCCATCGCAGCACGCTGTTTTGAGCGACAGGCTCGTGGCTGTGGTTGCGGGGGTAAGGCTATGTGTTACCCTGTGATCGATGGAAAACAAGCAGTTGTCACATATACTCCTCAGCCGCTTCAGCATGTGCAGTATACGGGATCATGCAGGTTCATACTTACTCAGCTTTAGGCGTACCCTTGCCCAGGAGCTTTATTTCGTGCAGACCCTGCTCACAACCAGACAGCTCCAGCTTCCCCAGAGGGCTGTCCAGCATGGTGCGTTTCATTTCACAGGCCTTGTCCATTTTTCCAAGTACCTAAACAGAAACAATTTTTAAGACAAAGTGTATATGGAAGAGGCTGGTCTTATATATAACATAAGTACTAGTTATTTAAGACACAAAATATATTCCAAAGCTTTTTCCTCATTTTTGGAATTATATGATGCGTCATTTTTACAATATGGTTACTGGGAAGACAGAAAATTACCACAATTACCTAGAGCAGCCAACCAATACTACAATCTCCTGTTATTTCCTAAAATTACTGTATCCCGATTCTTCTTGTTTATCTTAAACCAATGCATCATTGAAGGAAGCTGACCTGGTAAGAGCTCCTTTTAAATAATACCCACAACAAAGCTCACTTTGTTTTACTAAAACAATTAATAAAACAACTACCATAAACAATAAATCCCAAAGACAAACTGTTCAATATTTGGAATAAAGTACATTTTAGAATGAAGCTTGTATGCAATGACTTACAGAAAGATTCAACTCAGCACCTACGCCACGACACCTGTGTTAGGAGCCAGCCCAAGAGGATGAGCAATGCGGGGGTAAATTAAATGTGCTGTGGAGAGCACATTTAATTTACATTTAAAGAGATGTACAAGGCTGGGTGCAGTGGCTCATGCCTGTAATCCCAGCACTTTAGAAGGCCGAGAGGCTGGGCGCAGTGGCTCATGCCTGTAATCCCAGCACTTTGGAAGGCCGAGACAGGAGGATCACTTGAACTCAGGAGTTGAAACCAGCCTGGGCAACGTAGCAAGACCCTGTCCGAAAAGAATTAAAATTAGCGGGGTGTGATAGCACACACCTGTAGTTCCAGCTGCTCAGGAGGCTGAAGAGCAGAGCCTGAGGAATACGGGGGAACACATCCATAGGCTACCTTTACACTTGTACATTTCTTTCTCTATTTTTTAGAGACGGGGTCTTGCTCTGCTGCTCAGGCTGGAGAGCAGTGGTGTAATTCTAGCTCACTGCAGTCTTGAACCATGGGCTTTAGCGATCCTCCCTCTTCAGCCTCCTCAGGCACTGGCTCTTGCTATTTTAGCTCTGTCCTCTCACTGCCACAGCTTCCCAGGAAGACCCACAGCAGCTCGTGGCTACTTAAGGAAGGCCGTCCTCATGGCTCCCATCACACCTGGGTTCTTCCCACTCCAACCCAATCACCAGCAATCAAAGCTCACTGAGAACAACAAAGCAAGGGCTCCCTACATTAAGGGGCTGGAGCAGGGGCAACAAACTAGAGCCCGTGGGGCAAATCTGACTCACTGCACCTGTCTTTGTAAATAAAGTTTTATTGAGACACAATTGTGTTCATTTATTTACACACAGTCTCCTGCTGCTTCTGTGCTGCAGCGGCAGAGGTGAGCAGTTGTGACAGAGGCAATGTGGCCCTGCAAGCCCAGAACACTGACTCTCCAGCCCTCTACAGAAAAGGCCTGATGACCCCTGGAAGGGCCGCTCACTGGCACCTTCCCACTCTGTTCCCACACTGAAGCGGTTGTGAATCACGCATGCATCTCAAATCTCTGCGCCTTCACTAAAGACCCCCTCCCTGCCTGTCTGCTGGGCACCTTGCTGCCTGGTCTCCTCTCCTGTGAAAGCCTCCACCAGCCCTCCAGCTGATCTTCCCTTTCTGTGTCTTCCACATGCTTCTAAGGCCACACTTTGGTTCTCTCATCTGTCTTTCCAAGAACGAGAGAGAGGTGCATTTACGTCCCTTAAAGGGAGCAAGGTCGGGCAGCAGACCCCAAACTACACAAGCGTTTTCTAGAAGCATCACTCTCAAGATTCAATCCTAAACCGTCACACTCCAGAGCTGCCTCTACAACCTCCCCTTTTCTGTGCAGATTGACAGGGATTTGAACCGGATCCCAATCAATCGCCCCAGGATATGGATGCAGGATGTGCCGGAAACCATGCCCCATCGGAGAGGCTCTGCCCACATCACACTCCTCCAACATCTCACCCTGCAGCCTCCCTGCTGTCTCAAGGGTAAAAACCAGGCTTCCCGGGAGGGCAAAGAGCCCTGTGGAAGGAGCCACCTGCCTTCCACTTACCACGTGGCAGAGGCCAGATAAAGGCAGGGGGTGCAAATCACGGCTTCCCGCCCACTGTCCCATTGCTGTGAGAAGATCACTCTCGGTGCTTCAACTGTTTTTGTCTGTAGGGTAAATCACACCAAATCACAATGTCGGCACGAGTTTAGAGGGAACACATGCAAAGACCAGGCCTCCCAAAGGCTCTGTAGGATTTGGGGATCACTGTTGTTCCCACCACAATCAACATTTTAACCCAACCCCCTCTGCTCCGACCTCATCCCCTGGAGCACACTGCCCCTCTCCCCCGAGTCTCATTGAAAGCACCGCCATCCCGCCCTTGCTTCCAAGGTGACTGCCTCCCCTTCTCCCATCTCCATCATTTCTCAGAGCCACAATCTCGGTCCCCAGCCTCAGCCCTGCCCCTGCAGACATCTCCCACCACCCAGGGCCACTGCTTCTCAGGCAGGGTGCCGGCGGCTCTGCTCGGGACCGCCTGAAGAACAGCACGCATCACATACACAAGGGGCTCATAAAATAGTTGTGGAACTGAATTACCAGTGTGACCACCATCCAGGCCAAGCATCCATGACAGCACTTCCCAAAGTGTGTTCACAGAAGATACTGCTCAGACAACAGGGCTCTGGAGGCAGCGTGAGAAATTGGGATGTACTCTCGCCACTTCTTGGAAACTTGCCCTGCACGGCGGTGGGTTAAAGCTTCCAGCAGACTGGCTGTAAAGAGGCCAGCTTAGGTTTTGCTCTCTCAAATGTGGTTCTCCACGGAGCCACGTTTGCTGCTCTATCATCCCAGTTCGGGCAAGGCTGCAGGCTGTCAGAGTCAGGAGGCCTGGGCTGGGCTCTGGACTCAGGTGGGGAGCATGGCCAGCCCCGAGCACCTGCATCAGGCAGCACTCTCAACAGCAGGTGTCAGAAACGGACACGGGCTAATTTAAGCACAAATGCCGTTTACTGAAAGGCTACTCCACAACTCAAAGAACTTCTGGGAAGGCTGGAGGAGCAGGCTCAGAAAATAGTAGGAACCAGAACTGGCCACGCTCCAATCACAGCCAAAATCAAGCTTCAGGAAACATCTGTGGGGCAACCAGGCACAGCAGGCACGGCAGCTGGCACTGTTGCCACCGTTGCCCCTGGAAACAGGATGTGGTGGCTATGGCCACCGTTGATTCTCGGCTGCTCTGCCTCCGTGGGACTTGCTCCTGATTTGAGTCCCAGGCAGGAGCCCAGCCCTGGTGCTGACGCCCACCAACATGTGCCAGTGTCCGAGCAGCTGCAGGAAGGGACGGCCTGGGAGAGGAAGGGTTTGCCCATGTCAGTGCCTGAAGCTGCACTGCAAACATTCTGACTGGGGAGTGCCCCATGTGGGGACTGGTCAGACACTAGCTGCCCACTCCTCTCCCAAGCCTCTATTTTCTCATCAATAAGACCCCTGACTCCTCTACCTGACAGTGCCACTCTGAGGATCTAACCTGAGACGGCCACGGCCCGGGCTTCAGGTACTACACACCGTGAAGGGCTGGAAGGGCTGTCATGCCATTCTGCACAGACCACACCTCGAGTTCACCCCCAATCCAAGCATCAGCCAAAGGGGAAGACATTGGAGCGTGCAGAGACAGGGCCAGGGAGAAGGGCAGGAGCCTGGGAAGGCCACTGGGGGTGAATCCCAGCGAGCTGAAGGAGGGGCATGCGGGATGGGGTGTCCTCCACCCGGAGGAAGGAGCAGGGCGGTGGAGGGCCACAGGCAGCTCAGCCCCGACAGCCTCCCAGAGAGAAGAGTCCTCGAGGTTATCAGGGTCTGGGTCCTGACCACAAGAAGCTAAATGCGTGAGGCCAGTGGCTGGGAATGCGGTGGAGAAGCCTTCCAGCCAAACCTGGTGTGGCCAAGTGAACTGCCCGCCCTGGAATGACCAGCTCTGCACCCCAGAGAGCACCTCCACCCAGGAAATGCCCAAGGACCCCGGCTGCTGGTCCAAGGGACCCTAAAGCTCTGGCACATTCCCGATTGTGCCCTGCGGTGCTATCGCCATGACCAGCATCACGGCATGGGCCTCTCAGCCAAAGGGCAGGCTGGCCTCAAGCCCTAGGAACCAGCTCCCCTGGCCAGCAAGGGTGGCCTGAAGCCACAGGAACACACTGAATCAATCACAAAGCAGGGAGTTGCGGGGACCAGGTCAGCTCCATCCAAATCATTCCAAGAACCAAAAAAAAGGCCACCAGTTTATAACTGCAATAATGAATGAGTTCAGAATCTGACTTCCAAATGAGCAACAGATTCCAGCTCCTGTCCATATCCAATCGGCTGATTATTGAGGCACGTGAAGCCTGCCTCATTTCACCTGAACATGACAATGAGCTGGAACATGCCCCACCCCCCCCAACCAAGAGCAAACCTCCCAC
Source organism: Theropithecus gelada (assembly GCF_003255815.1). Classification (NCBI taxonomy): domain Eukaryota; kingdom Metazoa; phylum Chordata; class Mammalia; order Primates; family Cercopithecidae; genus Theropithecus; species Theropithecus gelada. Next base: position 126,068,884 of record NC_037677.1, on the reverse strand, counting down.
AGAGGCCTGCAGAAATGGAATTGGATACGCTGCTGAAACCTGCATACTACCTTTTTTTCCTGTAGACAACCAGAGCATTTGGCACAGTTCTTCTGTGGGCAACAGTAGACGTTAGTTTAGTGCCGATTCCTAAAATGCAATGGCTGAGGCCTCTACAGGACAGAAGTCCCAGGCCACCGAGCATGGCAGCATCTCTGATGCGATGCCCAGATGCCCAGGGCTGACCTAGCAGGTGTGCACACCGGGCCACCAGAGAGGTGGGGGGATGCCTGCAGACTAAATGGGGGCCTCACAGACACCAGGAGGGACCCACAAAAGCCAGAAATCAGGCAGTGAGAAAAGTGAGTTTCAATAGCATGAAAACGTGATGGGAGTGAAACCATCGCAACCCAGCCAGGCGGGCTGCTCAACTTAGAAGCCAAGATACCAGACACACAAAGGCTGGCACAGCAGTGCCCTGGACAGGTCACAAGCAGCCATAAAGGCAATGGTCCCTCTACCAACACACCGCGCAGCAATTCCGCCATGCCCAGACCCGGGAAGAAAGACGTCCGGCTCCAGTGATGAGATCCCATCAGGATCTTCACCAATGCCCAACAACCTCAAGAGAGGGCCATTCTACGGCGGAGGCCAGATCCACAGCCCCAGGAGGGACGCTGGGAAGGGGACTGGCCCACTGAAGACAAAGATTCACTGTCTCCCCTGCAACCCTCGCAGCACCCCAGCCTGAGCCCAGAGCCAGCAGGCAACCACACACCCAGGCTAGCACGCGGTGGGCAGAGTGGCAGTTAGGAACCACCCTGCAGGGCTGGGGCCACACTTTGGGGGAGAGTGTGGGCAGCTGAGAGCTTATGGAGAAACTGACATCTATACAGAGAACTGAATTACAGGGAGCGGCCGCCAGGCGAGGAGCCACGCAGGCCGGGGCAAAGGCACCCGCCACGACAGCTGGGGGATGAGGCCTGGTGTGCATGGAGAGGCGTGGGGGAAACAGCCATGCTCGGGCCCTGAGGCCACTGTGGCCTCAGGGGACACAGCCACGCTCGGGCCCTGAGGCCACCGTGGCCAGGCCGGTCCTGCTGGCTGCCTTTTCCCTGAAAAGCCACAGAGTTTTCAACAAGGGGAGATGCAGCTGGTTTGCATTTCGAGACTCCCTCTGGCAGCTCTGTCAAGACTGGACCAGAACCGAGGTCGACTGTGGAAATAACCCACTGAGAAGTGATGAGAAACCCAACCAGGAGAGAAGCCGAAGGGAGACCAAATAATGGGAAACAAACCACTAACGACCAAGAGTCGTCTGACCGATGCCTCAGCACCCTCTACGCAGGAGCCGCTGGACGAAGGTGCCGGAAACTGGAAGGAGACAAATGTGATCTCCCGGAGGGGGAGAAAAATTACCCACAAAAAGTAAACCACACCAAACGGTGCTTGCAACTTTTCCATAAATCTAAGATTATTCTAAAATCAGTTTATTTTTAAAAAATCAAATAAGGTAGGATGATTTAAACTACTCCTTTTATATCTGCATTTTCTGTTTTCTATAGTTGGTATGAGTTGACTTTTCAAGGAGAAAAAAACTGTATTAATATCCAATCTGGGCCAGTCATGGTGGCTCACACCTGTAATCCCAGAATTTTGGCAGGCCGAGGCAGGAGGATCACTTCAGCCCAGGAGTTCAAGACCAGTCTGGGAAACGTGGCGAAACCCCAGCTCTACTAAAAAATACAAAAAAATTAGCCAGGCTGGTGGCATGCGCCTGTAGTTCCAGCCACTTGGGAAGCTGAGGCAGGAGGATTGCTTGAGCCCAGGAGGTCAAGGCTGCAGTAAGTCACAATAGTATCACTGCACTCCAGCCTGGGTAACAGAGCAAGACCCTGTCCCCACTGAAAAAAAAAGAAAGTAAAAAAGGAAAAAGAAAAATAAGAGCTATACAAAGAAATAAAGGGTACCCAAAACTATGAATACATGGGTCAATATAATACACAAAAAAGCTAATGTGCTGCATTGCTGATGTCAAGTAAAAAAACCATGGCAAACGTTCTCCACTTACTGTGATCTCACCGTGTCTTATATAAAACAAACGATGGTTAATGCTTTTCTGAATAAAAACTGAGGTGTGAAAAAATTCCGTGAGTTAAAAAAAATAAAGATTAGCATAAAATGAAAACACACATAAGTAAATCAGATCACATCTCCCCTTCATTTCCATCTTGATGAGACACCACTCCCATTGGATCTGGCTTGAACCAGGAGGTCCAGTCCGTGGCCTGTTAGGAAACGGGCCACACAGCAGGAGGTGAGCAGCGGGTGAGCGAGCATCACTGCCAGGTCAGCGGCAGCATTAAATTCTCATAGGCGTGTGATGCCTGCTGTGAACTGTGCATGGAGGGGATCTGGGTGAGACGCTCCTTGGGAGAACCTAGTGTCTGACGATCTGAGGTGGAACAGTTTCATCCCAAACCATCCCCCCAATTCCATCTGTGGAAAAATTCATCTTCCATGAAACTGGTCCCCGGTGCCAACAAAACTGGGGACCCCTAGCCCAAATGGTCCCAAATTTGGTGGGCCACATCTCCTCCTTCCGCGGCTTCAGTCCCCCATGACCCCATCGCACCCACCCACCCGCCTCGCTCCGGCTGCTGTCCCTCACACTCCAGCCTCGCTCTGGTTTCAGGGCCTCCGCACTACCGCTCTGTCTCTGTCCCAGCCTGCACAGGGGCCACTGTCACCTCACTCACAACCACGCTCAGACGTCACCTTCTCAGAGAAGCTGCCGAAAACAGTCACCACCTCCACCTCTTCTTTCTCTGCCTTATTTTCCTTACATGACCTGGATTCACGGTGGCATGATTTGCTTACTTGATGTGTGGCCTTCCCTAGAATGTAAGCTCCAATACAGGCAGCCAATGTGTCACAACTGTAGCCAATGAGTGAGGAGAAGCCTGCGGAGAGTTCTTGTTTTCATATGCTTTTTCTAAAGTCAGATGGCACCCCCCTACCCTTCCTTCCTTGACATGGCAGATGTGATGGCGGGAGCTGTGGCAACCACCTAGTGATCATGAGGAAAAGGCCAAGAGCCTTGAGAGACCAGCCCCCAACACTGTGAGCGACTCCACACCAGAGCTCTCCACGGCCCCCCCCACACCGTGGCTCTCCACGGCCCCCCCACCCCGCGGCTCCCCACGCCCCCCCCCACACTGCGGCTCTCCACGCCCCCCTACACCGCGGCTCTCCACGCCCCCCCCACACACGGCAGCTCTCCACGCCCCCCTACACCGCAGCTCTCCACGCCCCCCTACACCGCAGCTCTCCTCGCCCCCTCCACACCGCAGCTCTCCACGCCCCCCCACACCGCAGC